>NC_046373.1:32967696-33267696 GCF_011125445.2 Fundulus heteroclitus
TGTCAGTGATGGTGTACACGTGTTGGCGTCTTTATCCGTTTTTTTACTTACATGTGCCTCCTTAATGTGCAAGATGAGTTTAAAGCAAATAATATTCTTATTTAGAAAACATTTAATCTCCATTCAACAAAGTGTTGTATTCCAATGTAGAAATTTATAGATGATCAAAAGCACAGCTTAGAAAAGTTATTCAACAAATGTTTATTTTGCTTCCTGATGAAATGGCTAAATAAAGTTCATATTTATTTGTCGTTATGTTCTCCAACCAGTAAAATGTCACCTTGCTCTAGGGCAGAGCCCTGAAGCATGAAGCTTTTCCTGCTTCATGTAAATAAGCAGTAGACCAGCATACAAAGCTAAGAACAGATTCACAACACTCAAAAGATACAGCAAATGCAAAGAGAAGTAACTGTCTCTTAAGGAGCAAAGCAAAGAGAAAGACAAAATGTTTTCAAGTGGTCATGTTTCACATTGCTTGTTGTGTACTCATACTTACCCCAGGAAAGAAATATGAAAACCCTTAAAATAAATTCATTTACTGCAGAAGCAAGACCTCACACTGAACTATTTAGAAACCTCCAACCTCTAGTACACACAACCGCTTGCGAAAGTATTCATACCCCATGAACATTTCCACAATTTGTCATGTTACAACCGCAAACATAAATATGTTATATTGGAGTCATATGTGAAAGACCAACACAAAGTGGTATACAATTGTGAAGTAGAAAGAAAATTATACATGGCTGAAAATATTTTGACAGACAAAAAACTGAAGAGCGGCATGCAAATGTATTCAGCCCCCTTTCCTCTGAGTGCAACCAATTGCCTTTGGAAGTTGCCTGATGATTGCAAATGGCTGAATAGAGTCCACCTATGTGTAATAAGAGGATATTGCGGAGCAAACAGCATCATGAAGTCCAAGGAACACACCAGGCAGGTCAGGGATAAAGATGTGGAGAAATTTAGGGCAGACTTAGGCTATAAAAAGTTTTCCCAGCTTTGACCATATCACAGAGCACTGTTCAATCCATCATCCAGAAATGGAAAGAGAATGGCACAATTGTAAACCTATCAAGACAAGGCTGTCCACCTAAACTTATAGGCCCAACAAGGAGATCACAGATCAGAGATGCAGCCAAGAGGACCAAGAGCTCTAGATGAACTGCAGAGATCCACAGCTCAGGTGTGGGAATCTGTCCACAGGATAACTATTAGTCGTGCACTGCACAAATGTGGTCTTTATGGAAGAGCAGCAAGAAAAAAGCCATTATTGAAAGGAAACTATAAGAAGTCCTGTTTGCAGTTTGCCAGAACGATGTTGGAGACACAGCAAACGTGTGCCAAATATGGCAGTGGCAGCATCGTGCTATGGGCAATCTTGGAAGAAAATCTGTTAGAGTCTGCAAAAGACTTGAGACTGGGGCGAAGGTTCACCTTCCAGCAGGACAACGACCCTAAACATAAAGCCAGGGCTACAATGGAATGGTTTAAAACAAAACATATTTATGTGTTAGAAGGGTCCTGTCAAAGTCCAGAACTAAACCCAACTGAGATTCTGTGGCAAGATCTGAAAACTTCTGTTCACAAACACTCTCCATCTAATCTGACTGAACTCGAGCTGTTTTGCAAAGAAGAATGGGCAAACCTTTCAGTCACTAGTTGTCCTAAGCTGGTATAGACATACACTAAAAGACTTGCAGCTGTAATTTCAGCGAATGGTGGTTCCACAACGTATTGACTCAGTGGGGATGAATATTTTTGCACAAAGCCCTTTTCAGTTTTTTATTTGTAAAAAAATAAATCATGTTTCATTTTCTTTGGCTGCTCTTTCACATAAAAAAGTCTTCTTCTATGCTTCATTTTAAGATTAAATATAGAAGTTATCTTCTTCTACACATTGTGCTGTATATGCGCACCTAGCTTGTGGCCTGTACTTCATTCATTCTCGCAAACATGCTCAATTGGCGGAAATCAGGGAAACTGTCAGGTGAGACATCTAAGGTCAAAGTTAGTGATGAAGGAGGAGAGGAACCAAGAGAGAGAGAGGAAACTGAGGCAAGAGAGGAGAGAATTGCAACGGATCTGGGAGAAGAAAATGAAATGAAGAAAACTGCAAAGGAGGGAAGGAGATGGCAACAAGGCAAAAGAGGTGAAGAAGGTAAACACCAGATGGGGAATAAGGAAAGGAAATATGATGAAAATGATCTTGGTCCGGGCTTCACTTGGACTGGTCATACAGACAGCTCAAAGCCGCAGTGTGTGTGTGATGTGCTGTGAGGTTCTAGCAAACAGCTGCATGAAGCCTTCTTATCTACGATGCCACCTTCACACAAAGCATGCTAATGTCATTGAAAAGCCCCTTACATTTTTAAATGAAAATTGGAGGAGTTGCAAAACAGCCAAAAACAACTGCAATTTCATTCATATGTTGGGTCTTCAAAAGACAGATTACGGGCTTCATGTCTTCTCAGCTACAGAATAGCAAGGGAGGGGCTGCCAGCTGCCAAAGAGATAGTGGGATGGGTGATTGGAGAGAAAGAAGTAAAAAAGTTAGACATGATTCCAGTATCCAATAACAATGTGTTGCATCACATTGGAGCAATGTCTGAAGACATCATGGCTACATGAGGTCTTTCACACCTGTGTGAAAGAAAGTGAGTTGGCAAATATTTTACCTTTACCTTTTTAAGGCACGGTACATGCTTGGGCATTTGCACTGACTGGGCAAAATCAATGACAGGGAAGCACACAGGGCTTATAGCTCATATCAGGAAAGTATGTCCATCCATTCACTGGTTACACTGTAGTGTTCACAGGGAAGTCTTGGCAGCCAAAAACATGCCAGCTGATACTTGTAGACCTGAATGATCCTGTGAAACTGGTGAACTTCATTAAAGCTCGTCTGCTAAGTTCAAGACAGTTCACACAATGAGATGGGCAGGGAAAACAAAGCATTGCTGTTTTTTGAGGACAACCTCAAAAAACTGCTTTCATTGGGTTTCATTTGGGTTGCAGTCTGCATGACGACAACTTTCTGAAGAGGCTTGTCTATCTGGCAGACATATTTTCTGCTCTGAATGAACTGGATCTAAGTCTGCAGGGAGTCGGTGTTACCTGGTTCAACACACACGACACGATCGAAGCCATGATGAAGAAACTGCTGTTCTGGGAAAGCTGTGTGAGTGAGAACACACTCCTGTGTTTCCCTACGCTTCATGAGTTCCTGGGGGAAAATGACGTGCACCTTGGTGAGCGTGTGAAAAATCTCATTATTGAGTACCTCAACCAAATCGCTAAGCAGCTACGGAAATACTTCCCACCTATAGACTCATCTCAAGTGTGGATTCGCAACCCATTTGAAGTTTCCCTCCCGGACCCACAGCTGTCATTTCACGACCAGGAACAGCTGATTGAGCTGTCATCTGATGGGGCACTGCAGTTGCAGTTCAAACAAAAGCCACTTGTAGATTTTTTGGACTGCGTCAATGCCATCATACAAAATCCTGGCAAAGCAGGCCTTGAGAGTTTTGATAACCTTCGCTATAACATATCTATGAGAGGCTGGTTTCTCCACTCTGGCAGCAGTTAAGACTAAACATTGGCACAGACTAGATGCTATTGAGAAAGATTTAAGGCTGAAACTGTCTTCAATTGCACCAAACATCGGAGACCTGTGCCAAGATGCAGGTCTGCCCGTCGGTAAGTATTGACATTGCTATAAACATAGGAGCTGATTTCTATTTTGGGCCTCGGGTGCCCAAAATAAATGAATACCATCATATAAAGATGCCACTTCTGAACATCTGACTTTACAAAGAACTTATTTGTTTCCTAATTCATGATATGCAGTCTATATTGATGGCCATTTACGTCAATACATGGAAAATTAAATTCGGGACAAAAGTTTTATTTAGAAGATTAAATTGAGTGACACGGTCTCTGTATCAATCACACAGCACATACACACACGAACAACGTTGCCCATGGTGCTGTGACTCTCAACTGGCTACAAGCACTGATGCGCATATCATGTCCACACTGCTACCGCCACCACTGCTGCTGATGGGAAAATTTGTGGTAGACGCAATTTCTTGACTACACTCACGCACAGAGCTGTAATACTTTTCATTGGATAATATGATTCACATAGGTGGAGTTCATTTTAAAGATGCCCAGTTTTAAGGGCATATTCAGACAGGAACATTTTTTAAATAAAATCTGAGAAAACACCAAAGTTACTTTCAAAACAATTTTTCGATGAAGAAGTTTTTCAAAGTTTAATTTCTGGATTGCATTTTTTCCCAAGATTTCCATTTACAAAACATTTTCTTGGCTTGCAACAGTAATGAAACAAATTCATTCCATATATTTTTAAATGTCTACTTTACATTTATGAGTTCAGAATTTCTGTGAACTTCTGAACTGTAATCCATCACATTATCTCTCCCTGGAGTGTAAGAATGATGTGAAAAAACTAAAAAATGTTTACAATTGCTGCAAAGATTGGTGCCTTGGAGTCTATCTGTCTTCTGCGACTGTCACAAACATAAATGTGGGACTTGCTTAACTGCACAGCGAGCTGTCCAAGAATTGCAGAAAGAACTTATCAGCGACAAACTCTGCATGTGGGCTTGTTGTGCAATAAAAATACAATTACATGTGGAAAAGCTCTCCACATACACTGCTGAGTATGGTGGTGGATCAGTGAATCTGTGGGCTTATTTTTCTTCCAAAGACCCTGAGAAACTACTGTTAGAGTAGATGCAGTTGGGATTCAACCTTTTGGTCAACAAAGGACTTTATTAAATTTCATATGCTGGACTGCATGGTATGAATTCCACCCCTGCTCAACAGCAGATTGTCTTCAGTCAGAGGCTTCTTCAGATCAGCTGCAACACTGACTGATACAGGAAATCCTCTATGGTGATGGCCTACAGCCATCACCATCTATAATGACTCTAGAAGAAACATGGATAATGAAAGCTCCTGCAATATCTTATTTCCCTTCAAGGATATGAGATATTGTATTATTGAACTGAATGAATTGAAAAAGCTTAGATTAATTAAGGAATCAAAACACAAATCCATGTCTCGATAGATGACATTGCCTCATAAGATCTGGCTTTTGCAATACCTGACACAGAACACTTCACGCTAAGTTTTAACAAAATGAAGATGTTGTTTGGTTAGAGCATCATCATCACAGATGAAGAATGAATGAGAGCAGACAGCAACTCAACCCAAACATTTAAGAGGGAGGAGAACAAAAAACTACAGGCAGAAAGAGCTTCCAACAGGTAATAACAAAGTAACAAACCTGCAGCCATATAGAAAAAAATCAGTCTCAGTATAGATATCTATTTGTTTCATGCGTTAGATATTTGTTTGTGCATAGTCATTTACAGAAATGATTCTGTACAATTTGAGAAAGAGTCTATACTTTCTTTGTTATTTATTACTCTCAAATCTAAAACACTGGAAGAGAGAGTTCTGCACTTTCAATGTCTGTAATTCTCATTCAACAATGTAGATATAAGTAAACTGTATCCAAAGCAGAGAATTTTCATTCAAATCCAATAAACCTTAAATAATTTACTGTAATATAATAACTTAACTGTTTTGCTAAACAGCATAATTAAACGACAGCACTCTTGTCCATTTTCTCTCTAAGAGTAAATACCTCACTGAATGTTAAAATTGATATGAAAAGTCAATTTGAAAAGAAATTTATATTTAATAGATTTTTATCCAGGGACCACTTAACATTTACAGGGCGTTATAACCTTTCAATTTTCCTCATAATTGAATGTTTCATTTTTGTGACTCAGCATTTCTAACATGCCTCTTCTAATTTACTTCCTCTGCACCAGCATCAATCAGCCCCTAATTTCCACAAAGAACAGGCTCAGCAAGGAAGAATACCCCCTTCTAATGACAAATAAAAAGAATAAAACTGTTTTTAATGAAACACAGAGGCTACCACAAGCTATCTTATAGCGTAATTTGTTGACGTTGACAACAAGCAAAGAGACTAAACAAATCCTCCTGATAGGATTACCCGGAAACTCCACTGTTACAGGTAATCAAGTTCAATTGTTTTGGGGTGCCATTCAGGTGTCTCTCCAGGCAAATCAGAGTTGGGGTTTAATATTTAATATGTTTGTTGTTCTCATGAAATAAAAAAAAAAAAACAAATAAAAAGGATGTCAACAAAAGGCAATACTTATCAACCTACATATAAAATAAAACACCCCCCAAAACACTCAGAAGGCTGAAATGTATTGACAAACACAAACATAATGCTTATACAACAAAACCAATCAATTCTTCAACTATGATTCATGGAGAAGTTACCTTTCAATTTAGTTCAGAAGGAGAAATCAACTCCATGTTTTATCAATTGCAGGTTTACTGTTCTCAAGGATTTAATTTTCTGGATGACACCAGAAAGAGTATAAAGATCATCTTCTCTGCTTCCAACTGGAACGATTTTTGACAATGACAACAGGGTGTCCCCAGGGAAGTGATGGGTGGGACGGATGTGGAATCTGAGGACGCTAACTTAATTAGAGAAAGTGGGGTGTGTTAAGTTTGGGTGCAGTGGATGATTAAAAGGAGAGCAATCAGGTTATCAAAGTAAATTAGGCCTTGTAAGAAACTTTAAATGGATCCCTGAAAACTTTTTGGCCTTAAACCTTTTATTTTCTTACTTCTTACTAAAATGTATTATTGGTGACACTAAAGTCAATTTCAAATTCATATTTGCTTATTTTTCCTTTGGGCACCATAGTTTTACCTTTGCAATGCATTCTAGGATGAAGACCTCCCTTGGCTGCTCAGCTGTTTGTAGTCAGACATTTTTCTTAAAGAAGTCATTACCTGGAAAGCATACTTTTTCATGTTAAAACTTGTGTGTTGGTGTTGGGCCTCAGTTAAAGTAAGTGACTTGTTTTTTGTGTGCGGACTCTTTGTACAAACCAGAAAAACCCACAAGAGTGTGCTCTCCACAAAGGGAGATTTTGGTGCTCCTCCTTGATTTACGTCACTTGTGGAAGGATGCTAACAGAAGCCATGCACGCCTCTCGTCAGCCAACTGAAATTACTAGGTGTGTCACCGCCACTAATGACTTGTGTTAAAAATATAGATGTCCAAATGTCGCGCTCATGTCAACTGCTCTGTTGTTGGTTGCCAAAATAAACCAAATGCAAATGTTTTCAGTTTGCCTGCATCTGTGGAATAAACTACCATGGAGCAGTGGGTTAAGTTAATCTTTGATAACAATGTTCCGGTGACTCTGTCAGCAACTCTGACCTGCGATGGACTGGCGACCTGTCCCGGGTGTACCCTGCCTCTCACCCATTGACAGCTGGAGATAGACACCAGCTCCCCTCACGACCCCAATAGAGATAAGCGTGTTGGAAAATGGATTGCTCCCAAACATGATTAGGGTCCAGAGGGAATTCAAGGAAGTTAATTAGGAGAGGCAAGGATAGCTACAGGGGGAACCTGGAACGAGTGCTTCCAACAGATTAATGTCAAAGGTTTGGAAAAGCCTAAGGATCATCTTTGGCCACAGTGTTGACCAGGGGGCAGTGCCTGAGTTTGGAGATAGCGACTGGGCAAAAAAACTCAATCTCTTCTTTAACAGATTTGACTTTGCACCTGCCGCATACTCACCTTCCCTCCAAAACACTGACCTGCTGCTACACACCACATCCTCCTGTGTCCTAACATCTTCTGCTGTGCCTATCCCCACCCCCTCGCTTCTCAAATGTCCTCACCCTCCTCCACTTCTTAACTCCTCATCACATCTGAACAGATAAAGAGAGAGAAAGACCAAGCTTGTAAGACAGCTGGACCAAACGGTATTAGCCTCTGAATGTCCAGGCACTGTTCCTACCAATTTTGCACTATACTTCACTGCATTTGTAACCTGATCCTCAGTCTACTTAAGGTACATTCCCTTTGAGAAAACCTCTTGCATGGTTGCAGTTCTCACAACTGCTCACCCAAGGGAGCAGAACAACTTCAGGACAGTCACCCTCATCTCTCACCTTATGAAGACAATGGAGAGGATTGTACTAAAATACCTTGAGTCCCTGACAAACTCTGAACAGGAGCCCTTCAGTTGGAGTATTGTCCAAAGATGGGGAGGAGGACATGGTCATACATGCTTCAACTGTTTTTTTTTACATGTTTGGACCATCCAAGGAGCACTATGATGTTCACAGATGTGATAGCAGCACAGAGTGCTCTTCAGGTAACTGTCCTCTCCCCTTTCTTCTTCACGCTACAATCAGACTTCTGATACAACACTGCCAATAATCACCTACAGAAGGTCTCTAATGGTATAGCTATTGAAGGCTGTCTCTGAGGCAAATGATGTGCACTGGAACCACAAAACCATCTCCATATCAATATCAACAAGACTGAGGAGAAGGTGCAGCCTGCCTGCAATGGGGGCAGCAGTCCACTGCAGCAGGCTCTAACACAAAGAA
The DNA here is from genome assembly GCF_011125445.2 of Fundulus heteroclitus. Lineage (NCBI taxonomy): Eukaryota > Metazoa > Chordata > Actinopteri > Cyprinodontiformes > Fundulidae > Fundulus > Fundulus heteroclitus. Next base: position 32,976,199 of record NC_046373.1, read on the forward strand.
CACTCTGCTGAATCAGTGCAGTGTGAATATCCATGCTCAAAAGTCAGTGGTTTTGTATTTAAAGTCCTTGTCGTTGTTCTCACCATGGCTAAGTTAAAACTTCCTCGTAAATCCCAAATTTTACCTTACAGGTAAATTAACAACTTTTTTAAACCAAACACTCTTTAGAGACTAAACTTAATAGCTTTCCATGTATATAAAAAGAGAGAAAGCCTTGCTAAATTTATGGATCTGACCTAAGTTATTAAAAACAGCACACTTGCCTGTGTATAGAAAGCTGAAGTGTCCTTTATCTTCTCTTTTATTTCCTTCAGGGATGGTTCATGGTTTGTAAATAGTATAATTATATTTTGGTTTGACCTATTCTGTTCCGGATGGTCCTTAATATCAATGTTGTTGCTCTTTAGTTTACCTATTCCCTGCATTTCCTCAGTAGGACGAACAAAATAAACTGTAATCAAAATCAATCAATCCGTCTCTTTCTGATCGTCCGTTCATATGTGTTTTCTTTAATGCAGACTGTGTTTGATTATGTTATTGTAATATATAGTATATAGTAAATTATGAAAATTGTACAATGCAGAATCAAATTCCTTGTATGTGCGCACAGACCTGCCAAATGAAGCTGATTCTGATGTTCTCCTATAGATGATACACTTGGCCCTGTCTTTCAGTGTTTAACCTGATCTCTCTTCTATTGGCTGAGCTTTTAATGTGACTAGCTCTATGTGCTTTGTCCTATAGACTCGAAAACTGGCTTAGAGCTTATCTGTTTAGCTGTGTTTCTCTCACAGTTGAAGCCATTAAATGTCTACTACTGTCATTAACTTTTTAGATCCATGTCTGTGTTTCTTTTTTGTGGCTGCTCTGTATTAAAAAAACAATTGGTAGTGACAGGTGGATGATCTTGCTCAGCCTGGTTATTTTCATTTCCACTGTTGCTATATGCATGATCAGTATCAATGACTGCCACAAAGTCAATGAAAGATACAAAGCAATCGATTGCTCACTGTCGCTTTTTGGACATTCAGGAGGTGTGAATGCTGCAAGTCAAATACTCAATGCAATCCACTGGGTACCCTTTGATAGAAAACTGTTGAACCAATTTTAAAAATAAACTGAACTTGATTGCATTGTTTTATAACTAGGATCAATTTAGAATGATGGTAACTGACTTAGAATCTGTCTGTGTAATTAGATTGAATAGATCTTTTTTTGTAAAGTGCCTGATGATGTGTTTGTGCTAATATGGATTTGTTTGTAACCAAGCATGCGACTATAAATTATTGACAAACATATCTATGTTGGCTCATCGGTTGTTAAGAGTCTGAGATGAAGCTCTTGAATATTATGAATTGTCTTTCCAGCTTGGCATAGTTTTAAGATGTGTGTTTTTTCCTTGCATTTGAGGTTAGATTTTTTTTTCCAGCATGCCTGGTAAAGACCAGATAATTTTTACTGGGCTGTAAAACTATAGCAAGTAGAGTGACCAGATCTAAAAAAAACCAAATGAGGTATATCAGAATAATGTGGGACACATTACCAACACCATGATAATGTTATACATTTTAATTTAACACAGCTTGTCAAGATTTTTTTAGGATGAACCCGGACACAGCATGCACACACAGAGCTAGTTTTTAGGAGTGAGTTTATTGAATAGTGTGGAAGATGGATGATGATGGAACCCAGAGTCTTACAACAGACGGAGGTGTAGGGTGCAGAAGCTGGCTGCCAGGAGGCGTGTTGAGAGACTGACAGGGAGGAACTCTGGAACCGAAGACTTGAGACCAGGACGGAGCATCTGAGCTGAGGACTTGGGACCAGAACATCGGAGCCGAGGACTTGGGAACAGAACATCGGAGCCGAGGACTTGAGACCAGAACATCTGAGCCGAGGACTTGAGACCAGAACATCAGAGCCGAGGACTTGAGACCAGAACATCAGAGCCGAGGACTTGAGACCAGAACATCGGAGCCGAGGACTTGAGACCAGAACATCAGAGCCGAGGACTTGAGACCAGGGGTCCGTTCTTCGTACGTCGCTAACTCAGTTAGCAGGATTTCATTGTTGACGATTTGGCATGATCTTGGATCGTTTGGTTCTTCGAAAGACATCCTGCACTTGTTGTCATAGCAACATGTGCGCCAGCTTAAGCCTGCTTGAGAGCAGGCTTATTTCATGTAAACAAGATTAGATCACGGCTTTATAAGCGGAGGAGATAGGGAAGTCTGCCGTAGCCATGTCCATTTTTACGACAGCAACCTGTTGCGGAAGGTGCAAGAATAATTTGCAGAGTTTTTCGAATTAATCGCGTATTGCGCAGGTTCCTTTAGCGCAGCGCGACAGTGTAATTGTAGAGAGATTTTTCTTGGTGGATGTTATAAACAGACAAACACATCATTTAACAGTGGCTTTTAAAGAGGAAAAAGTGATGTTGGAGTCATAAATCTAAAATATTTAAGTTATTTGTATGATAGTTTGCTTTTTATTTTTATTATATTCAAGTGTGAAGATTTGTTCAGGCCATTTTATTGTGAAGTTTAGTTTTACTTTGAAAGGCTTGCTTCCTGTCGAGCCGTATATTGTATTAGAAAAAACTATGGATGGATTATCTAGACACGGAGCAATGCAGTTTTACCGTGTAAGCTGTGTATGACTTGGAAAAGGAAGATTTAAATTTTTTATGGATAAAGATTTTTTTTGTTAAAATTCCCAGTTTGCACGTGTCCTTTACTTCCCGTCTCTAAGGAATGACACTGGATCTCTTGACATAACAAGTGCCTTTTTAAAATAAAGTGTAATAATTAAAGGCTACCATTTTGTAGAATATTCCTGTATTTCACTTTTACTTGTCCCCATGTTCTAGTGGGTCCAGTGGAGGCTCTGATATAAAAGAACAAAGTAAATATGAGATTATTAAAATGCAAAAATTCATACTGTAGAAAGTGATAGAAACATCTACCATGGACAGTATTTACGCATTAATTTGTCTGCTGATTTTTGCCAACCCTCTCTCCTGGCTTTAACAGATTTTGAGGTGTTTTAATTAATGACTCAAATTCGGCATAACCTTCCATTAAAAGCTCCTGTTCTGCTTGGGAGAAAAACTGTGGGCATTCTTTGGCTTTTGCTGAACAGCCAATAGCAGCGTTGCTGATCAATGTTTCTACTATCGATACATTTCCCCTTTTAAACAAACGCATGAACGCGCAGTTGTCTCAGATAACTCAATCCAGCGATACTAATCATAAACAACAGGTGTGTTTGAAGAACCCAATTAGCCGGATCATGATTAGCCGGATGAAATCATCTTGGATGTGTCATTTGATCTTGGATGTTTTAAGCAACGTACGAAGAACGGACCCCAGAACATCAGAGCCGAGGACTTGAGACCAGAACATCAGAGCCGAGGACTTGAGACCAGAACGGCTCACCAGGAGTTGAGAACAGGAGTTGGAACTTGAGTTGGAACAGAGCTGAGCTGGGTCTTAGGCAGTGACTTGAACAAAAACAAAGTTGGAGAAAAGTCTTCTGGCTGACTGGAACAAAAACAAAGTTGGAGAAAAGACTTCTGGCTGACTGGAACAAAAAACTGAGCTGACACAGGATTCTGGCAGAAACTGAGCAGGAGTGAGCACTATGGACCGGCAACGAGAACAGAATGAGGTGAGTCTTATAAAGAGGTGAACACAGGTGGCAACCGATCAGGGGTAATTGCAGCCTGACAGGTGGAACCAATCAGGCTGCGCAGGGAAGAGAAAGAGGAAGGGAGGCTCAGCATGCAGCCTACAAGCTGCATCCTGACACAGCTTGCACAGTATATTAATCAATCTCTACTTTGCCTGTTTGTGTACAACAATGAATCATTACAAGCTTCTAAAAAAAACTTTGAAGTGTAATTGTTTATATAAAAAACTGTACTAGTTTTAACATATAACACTTTTTTCAAGGTTATTAGAAAATGTTATTAAACTTCGCGTAAAGTTAAATATTGTCCAGTTTAATTTTTGGCTGCTGTACGTTATGTGTCTGGCAGGTTTATTTGGGTTTGATAAATTACTAGTTCACAAAGTGGCTTTTTCAGTTGTGTGTTTCTTGTGAAACACTTTTACACTTTTACAGTGTCACTTGACGTCTTTGGCAAACTTCACAAAAAAGCTCCCAGAATCACCTCTCACCACCCTCACCCAGTTATAAACTGTTCCCCAGTCTTTGTTGTAACTGTATTTCCTTTTCTTACATACTATTGTGTATACATCAAAATCTTTTTTGTTTTATTTTATGAGCATCCTGCTGCGCCTGTTGATCATGACGTGGGGCGCTGCTGCATATTTTGATTGACAGCCAACTTAGCTCTTGTCTGTGAAGATAACTGTGGCTCTGTGTTCCTTTCAAAAAATTGCCTGTCGCATAATTTTTTTGACTGTTCTGAATTTGACCCAGTCAAATGTGGGACATTGTTTCAATCTGTGCGGCACCACAACAGGAGTGAAAAATGTGGCACGGTCCCGCACAAATCAAGACATCTGGTCACCCTAGATACCAGACGTTCTCCCTTTACCTAAAGACTATGTACAGGAAAACTTTAAAGCAATCATTTACCGGAAAATGCTGATAGCAAACACTTATACTTACAGTAGCGTATACTTCATTGTCTTGTAGGACCAGATAATCCAACTTTTTCTCCCTTACCTACATCACAATTCAACTGTGACAATTCAACACAAGCTCAAACAATCTAGGTGAAACAGTGAAGTGGAGCTCAAAATAAATCTCCAGGATAACATTGGTGTCACATGTGTCCATATCCAATTTTATACATCTAAACATAAAACTTCCTTTATTTATGGACAGCTTAACTTAGATTCTACTAAAAATGTAACTATTGCCAAACATTGCAGCCAAACCTCAGACTTAACTTACCACAGCTTGTTGGACATTAAAATGCAAAAACCTGGGGTTAAAAATGTCAGCTTGTTTGTAATAATTGTTTCACCCTTTTAAAGGTCCTTAATACAATAGATCATTAGTATAGCCACGGCATTTCTGCACACCCAGGCCATTTTCACTCACCTTGGATGATGATGTGTCACAGTCCTGGCAGATCCAACCATACCCAGTCTGCTTGGGGGATTTCTTCAGTGGGGGGTCCAGACACCCGAAGTGATAACAGAGCTGGCACTCATCACACCTGAGACACAGAACAGGAAGGGCACGTGTAATGTGTCACATAAATAATGCTGCTGCCCTCCTTCAATCAAACGAGCAGTTCTGGAGTGATGATGGATGATAACAAGGCAGCAAGCTGTCTCCCATGAGGTTTTGCTAATGTATTTCTACCCCTCTTTAATCACTGAACTCCCTTGACTTTACACAGCCATGTACTGTTCAGTGGGTTTTCTAAGTGTCCTGATAAATACAGGTCTTGTTAGTGTCAGAGAAACGCTTGTTACATCTTCAAAGGCTGGACTGTTTCTTCAAGCGCATGAGAGGCATGAGAAACACAGCTCAACACCTATTAAAAACACCAAGTAAAAACCTGCCATAAAAAACAATACACACAAAAAAATGGCATAAAGAACTTTAGCCCACACACGGTAGCTAAAATTCTTGAGACTGTTTATATAAAGGATAAAACGTGTTTAAAGAAAATAACTATGGATCGTTGAGGTGAAAATTTCTCTCATTTGCTCTAATCCTTCATTAAGTTTGTCATAAAATAACTCTGTTAATATGCTTTTATTAACAGATTTTCTCAGAGAAAAGAGAGGGTAGAAAAATCAATGAATCCAAAATGTATGGTTTTGGGAGGACTTCCATGCTTCAGCTCATCACTTTTCCCTCTTTGCCAGCACTGTATTTATGCACTTTCTTTGACAACACCTCCGTTTGGAAAATTCAGGCTCCATCCAAATACCCTTAATAATAGCTCCTAGCTCCTGCTCCTTGACCTTTAACGGGTTCAACAGGAATAATTCTATAGTGGGGAGGAAAGAAGCTTTGGACTACTGTGCTGAATTCGGACAGCCTTTAACTCCGATGTCATTACGTGAGGGATGACTGAACCTATTAACATTTATTCTCTGTGAACTGATGATTGGTAGAGTTCTGGAGAATCAATTACAAGTCTTTTGACATTTTATTTTGGATGAAAAACTACAAGTTTGTATTGGAAAATAAGCTAATTGTGATGTTTTGGCCTGTCTGTCTGCTTGCTATTACATTCATCCTACACAGGTGCAATCAAGTTTATCTAAAGCACCAATGAGGCCTCTCCTACGGCAGCTTAATCAAGCTAACAACCTGTTTACCTGCCTATATATACTGGAATTCAGCAGATAGGCAGCACCAGGTTATCCAAGCCTTTGGTGATCTACGAAGATCTGTCCTGACATCCTGATAATCTCATCTTGCTGCTCTCAGCCTCGCCAGGCTTCTACTTACTTAAAAAGCAATAAGCATTCTAACTTTAGAACAAATTAGAATTTAAACTCGACTGTAGCGACCATCAACCACCTCTTTAATCGCTTCTGGGTGCGGGGAATCCTGGTTCTGATGCACTTACAGAATGATGCCCAGACTTGGAGATAAGTGGCAGATAATCCCAATTATTGAATACAGATTGCAGATGAACAAACAATCCAAAATCCCAAGTGGTGGTATTTGACAACAAGTGAGATGGATAGTTGATTATGTAGAGTGTGGATATGGCAGAACTTAACCAATTGGTTTATTCTGTGCCAAAGAAAGCAGAAAATAACGTATGACTTCCTGTCACCCAAACACTCTCTGCTCTCTCACTGCTAACCTATATAGGTTTTCCCTCTACAAGCCATTAGTAGTAGAGCAAAATATAGGTCAGTGTGTCAACCTGCATGCAAAGAAAACACTATCACCCAAACCAAATAATTTAGACCTAAACTATACCCAAACACCAAGAACTATAACTGGCTCCTACATTGACCAGCTAAATTACCTCTCATCCCACATCAAATGGAAGTACCTTACTTTACAAACAAGAATAAACAAAATAAATAAACTGAACTTAAAGTGCAGCAAAACTCAGTAACATCAACACCATTAAGATACAACTTACAAATACCAAACAAAGAATGAGTGTAGACAATTGTAATGGATATTAACTGATTTTGTGTTTTTCATCATATCAGTTTAAATTTTTCATAATTACACTTATTACAAAGCAAACACATGATATAACTCCAAAAAGTATGTAATGACAAGGTTAGTGTAATCAACTTCAATAATAGAAACGTACCTTGCATTTATTGGGAATTTAATGTTTCTATAAAGCTCCAGCAACAGCAACAGTTATCTTGGTATGAAACAGAAGCACCCGTTTTATATAAAAACTATGACACTGTCCTTTATGTAAAATAAAAACTCTTTGTATACAAACTGAAATGTAACACGTTGAGTTTTGTTTAAGTTTTGTAAATGTGTCCTTAACCTATGGACCAATAAAGATGATCAGGAAGCTGTTTTTCTTTCTTCTTTTTTTAACTGGGGCCGAAATCTTGTTGCATTTGAGTTTGTGGACAGAGTACTTTGCTTCAAAACAGGGTTAACCTGGTTTTACAAAGATACAATTGTCATAATCTGGGTTTTGTTTTGGTTTGTTTATTATTTGATCAGCTGTTCCTCTCTTCCACCTCAGGTTTTGCTTCTGTTCTGTCTTGTTTTGGATTCTTCCGCTTATGTACTGTTTTAGTTTATCCGGTCTTTGTATTAGTTCTGATCTCCCTTCTGTGCTCTGTTTAGTCTTAGTTTTATCTTCTGTCTTAGGTTTGTTCTTCATGGTTATTTATGTTCTAGGGTCGGTTTAGTGTCTGTTCCTTTCCACGTGTTTTCTGTCAGCTTGTTTCCTCCTGAAGCCACTTCCCTCCCTCTGATTACCTCCACCTGTTTCTAGTTAATTGGCTCACTCTCTCTCCTTTGTTCTCCTGCCTTTTTAAGTCTGTCTCCTCTGCCACTTCCCTGCCAGTTCATCGTCAATTCTTGTCTTGTTATATAGTGTCTTTCCTTGTCAAGCCTCCAGTGAGTTTAAGTTCCACGTTTTCCTTTTGCTTGTTATATCTACCTCTGGATTTTGGACTGCCATTTTTGTATCATTTTTGGATTATGATTTTGACCACTGTTTTGCCCATATCTGCTCATTAAATCCTGCTTCATCTCAAACCTCTTTTGTCTGGTCGAATTCTGGGTCCTCCTGGTTCTGAGCCTCCCATGACAGAAATAATGTTTCAAAGACACTTCTCCTAAAAAAAAGCATACTTTCATAATTTCTTTCTAAGCAACAACCTGACATCATACATACAGCTACAGAAAGTCAGTAAACATACATCTTTCTCTGCTCAGGATCTCTGCTGATGGAGGAGTTTACAAAAACAGCAGGCAAATACTGTCTTGTTTCCTCTCTGTGATGATATGTTCTTTTTGATAATTGGGATGCATGCTCTCTTTGCTGTTCTGATTAATCTGTTGACAAAAGTCAACATCAGAGGTCTGTTTTCCCGCTTCATGAAGAAGCATTTTGCTTTGCAGCTCGTAGTCACTATTGAACAGTCATGCTTTAGTCAGGTCTCTACAAGTACTTTGCTCTGTTGAACTTTGTGTTTTTTGAGTTCACACTGCTCTCCACCACCATTCTATGATCACTTTCAGTCGAGAAGAACTAATTAACATTAGACAGTCTTCCCTCTAGACGTTTTTGCTTAATTTTTCATGGACCAACACTTCACTAAGTTCTTGGTTGGCGCTGCAGCTGCATTCTATCGGATTTACTTAAAACTCAGACAAGGTAAACATGCAGGCGCACTTTTGAAGCTTTGGCGAAAGAGAATTCACATAGCCTTGACTTCAATACACTTTGCTAATGTCTGCTCCCTGGCTGACAAGACAGATGAACTGCCAGTCCAAAATAGGGACTTCTGCGCATCTGCTGACCTCTGTTTCACCAAAACATAGGCCAGCGAGCACACCCCGGACTGCGCACTACCAATGACGGAATTCTCCAAGCATACCGCAACACTGAGCAGTTGGGGAAAAGAAGAGGAGTTGGAGTCTTTATTTACATAAATGAAGGTTGTTACACTGATGTCAAAGTATTAGAGAAGACTGATAGTCCTCATCTGAATTAATTTTTCATAGACTGTAAAACTTTTTATTCTCCTGGGGGTTCTTGTTTGTTCTACCTGGTGTTTCTTTTTCCCACCACAAGCCTGCACAGCAGAGGCAGCAAAACAGATGACTGAGCTGATAACAAAACTGGACGAAAAAAACAGATAAAAATTTTTCTTGGGGGTTTTAACTTGTACAAATCTCATGTTGTGCTGTGCAATTATAGTTTTGTAAACAAACAAAATGAGATTTAAAGATCCACCCGGCATGTCGAATTCTGTCGGAAATATGCAACAGTACAAAGCAGTTTTTTGTCCCACCCCCTCATGGCTGTTATTGTTGGAAACTAGAGGCACTTAACTTTCCAACAAGGGGTCAGCGGTTATTCTCAGATCCATTTTCGGTGACACAATTTCCTTCATGCTCCATGCGTAAAATCTGTAGACATGGCTGCGTTGAACTAAGATTGCCTCACGCACGGCCACAAGCGCAGATTGCTGCATTTGTTCGTGAATCTTTTCGGTGTTGTTTCTTTTCTTTTGTCATCATTAAATATAATAATGGCACAGAAGAAGAACATTACTGTTTGGGAAGCTTTGGAGGAAATTTGGCAGACCAGTGACGGAGAAGTCGAAGAATCTTCAGACAACAGTTTGGATTTTGAAGTGGAAGAAGATGAGGAAATGCTTCTAAGAGACCCAGTTCACAAGTAAGCTGTGCTGTAACTTTTTTTTCCAGCATTACATTAAGTGTCTGATATTTTAGAAAGAGGGCACATTAATACAGTAGGAAATAATGCTGATCTTGTAATCAGAAAACTTTGCACTGAATTCCCTCCTCCACCAACCCTCCAGAACCACCTCCAGAATAAAGGAACCACATATACTTATGTGGCATCGATTGAAGGATTGTTATAGAGCTTTTACATTATCTACATCATTACAAATGTTATGTTATCTGGCTATGATATAAAATTAATATACAATTTATTTTATTATAATCACAAAACTTCTATAAATTCTATATTTTCACAGCTAGGAGGATGTTGCAGGACCATTTGGAACACAGTAGACCCTGACCCTCTCCACTTTAGCTGAGCCTTTATCTTCTTCAAGGTGAGACGTCTATTCTGAAAATAACTACAGTTATAAACCAGATGTTTCACAACTGTGCTAGAATTATGGTCCTATGATTATTATAAGTCAGTGTCAGACAGAACTTCATTTTTAGTGTGGTTTTTAGATAAACTGTATTCTTCAACATACATTTTACTGGTTCTACAGAGAAAATAGTGAAGAAGATGAGTTGTATCAGCCACCTTCTGGTTAGCTACGGTCAGCCTCAAGACCTGGGAAGCGCAAGGTTCCGTCTGCCCCAAGCCAAGGAGCAGCTCATCCAGACCAACAAAAAGAGGGAAAAAGCTTCAAAGCAGGTTAGTCAGGCCACACTTCTGTCTGATGACAGCGAGGAAATGTGGCACAGTCCAGGAGACCCTGACACTTAGCCATCTTATGACCAAAGGCTTTGTCATATGTAGAAGGTACAATGGAAATCTGCACTTTTATCTGACCAGATTCCCTTTTATTGTGGAAAAAACACATTTGACATAGTTTTGGCCAATTTTGGCAGAACTGTGACAAAATCACATGTCCGCCTGGCACACTGCCAAATAAAACCTTTGTAGAACATCACTTCAGTCCAAATTTGTTGCAGTTATAGTCAAAATGTAGATCTATAAAGTCTGAGGCTTGTCTTATATTTTCAAAGGGGTCTTCATGATGTTTTGCAGTGTTTATTTGGGATAAAATGTAAGCAAGACTCAAAAATGATAGATTTTTTTCTTTGTCCAGTCACCTATAAATAAGACCTGGTGACATTTGCAGTAGTGGTTCCACCTGAATAATATTCCTTAATGCCTTTCTGTCATATTTAAATTACATATGTAATTTCGGGTGAAAATTGCTCCTAAAACCCTCTGTGCTTAAGGGGTTAAGTCACTACTTCTTAGTCTGCAGCCTAGGGGCCTTCCCCCAGTTTCTGCTATTCCTGTTACAGAGCAGCTGGCCCCTAGCCTCGTGAGACCATCCTGATCTCGCGAGCTTTCAAGGTTTCACTCGCAGATCAGTCTGGCTACTTTCCGTTAAAGAAAATTTGGAGCAGTTCACCAAACGAATGTCCAATTAGTGTTGGCTTTGAGGCGGGTTGAGGTGTGACGCAACGAGAAGCGCGACAGTTCAGTCTAAACAATATGGCGGCTTCAGCCGACGAAACTAGCGTTAGCGTGGCTATTGGGCAAGTTTTATCGGAATTACAGAGTATTTCTTTGCTGAGCTAACGAGCCTTTACCTGCAGCAGCAAGAGTAGCTTGGCTTGTGGTTGTGTTTTCGTCGTCGCTCTGTTAGTACGTCATATGCTTCGTTGATCTGATTGGTTTATTAGGCCTGTATAGCACCAACATATCCTAATCAGCTAACCAGTATTTTCGCCCCTTCCCAAAATTACTTAGACGGAAGGTTTCCAGATGGATATGCGGAGCAAATCCATCTGGCGGAGTCAGGTTAGCTGGCCCCTACCTATGAAGACGATGAGGAGACTCTGTTTGCCTCTACTGCAGAGACTGTTTCCACTTAGTGCCATGAAAGATGCGTCTCAGTAAGGTTTGGACCATATGACATCTGTTGACACCACTATTGGTAGCCTGGTTGTAGCACCAGCTGATGCTGCCCAACCAAAGGCCTGTTGTCCACAACTTCAGTGTAGGGTCACTGAGGAGCTCCTTACCAAGAGCTATAACATTGCAACTCGGATTGGTCATCTAGGGAAGTCTTCCACTTTGCCCTTGCACTCTCACAGTCTCTCCAGGAAGCAGGGGTTGATAGCGCAGCATAGAGCCTGAGTGACACTTCGCTCTAGGTTTTTGCCTACATGTCCCAGGAGCTTGTCAGGTTGATGCCTGCCTTGACTATTGCCCGATGTCAAGTTTGGTTGGCCCAGGCCACACAGTTACACCTCCCAGGAATGACTGGTAGGACCGGCATGACTGCCCCTCAAAACCATCGAACAGCGACATGGGGTTGCATTTGACTCCCACTCCCAGGCTCCTGGTCGTTTTTGTCAGAAAAATCTGGATTATTGGCGGGCCATGGTCTCAGACCCATGGGTACTTTCAACCTTGGTAAAAGGGTAATATATTCAGTTCACTTGTCATCCCCCAAAGTTCAGTGGGGTGAAAATGACTCATGTTACAGAGTCAGAAAAGTCTTTTGCTCTCAGAGAGGAAATTTTGGAGCCATAAAACTGGTTCAGAGTTTAGATCAGTTCAGAGGGTTCTATTCCATTTATTTTCTTGTTCCAAAGAAGGATGGGGGATTTAGTCCTATTCTCCAGTTCAGAAACTTAAATCAATATGTGAAGGTTCTGTGTTCTCACATGCTACTTACACCTGATGTTCTCCAGGCAGTTTTGGAAGGGGACTAGTTCACAAGTATAGACCTTAAGGATGCCTATTTCCATGTTCCCATGGTGCCTCATCACATATAGTTTCTTCGGTTTATATTCGAAGGATGTCCTCCCGTTCGGACTCTCTCTTGCTCCCTGTACATTCACAAGGTGTGTGACCACGCCGCTTGCCTTGCTGCAGGCTTGTGTTATACGGATTCTTTCTTCCTTTAGACGACTGGTTGATTTGTGCACTCAACACAACCTCAATTCTACTAAACCACGTGTCTCAGTTAGGGCTTCCGCCAACAGTTCTATGACTCTAAGCAAACAGGTGTTTTTCATTGGCAATGCGATCGTCCATCTCCACAGAGGGTGGACCCTACACTCAACGTGGTGTCCCGTGTTCAGAGGATAACACAGACATTCGGTCTGCTCCTCCAGCTACTGGGAAAACTGACTGCAGTGTCGGCAATTGTACCTCTGGGACTTTTTCCATCCCTTTCAAATTTGGCTCAACAGCCTGGGCTTCGACCCCAAGCTACAGCAACACAGGTCTGTGTGTTTCCAGCCAGTGCCTTCAACATCTCCGGCCCTGGGGAAACAGGGAATTTGTGGTAAGTGGTGTTCCCCTCAGCTCTCTTCCCTCCTGTCGGGGAGGTTGTTCTGACGGATACCTCGCTTTCAGCTTGGGGCACTGTGTGGAACCACAGAACAGTCAAGAGCCCTAGGGAAAGGGCTGCATGCTGTTTGGCTAGCTGAGGCATTTCTCCCCCACCTTAGAGTGGAAACATGTGCTTGTTCGGTCAGACAACGCATCAACAGTTTTTCATATAAACCATCAGGGGGGACCAGGTCTATTAATCTCTCAGAGAGACCCACAAGCTCCTCAAGTGGGCTTTACCTCGCTTGAAGAGTCTCAGCGCTGTTCATCTGCCAGGCATGCAGAACTGTGCTGCAGATTTGCTCTCATGACAGAAACCTCCACCAGGTGAGTGGTGACTAAATCCTGGCTGTGGTTCAATAGACCTTGGAGAGGTATGGCGAGGCAGACGTCAATCTCTTTGCCTCAAGGGCAACAATACACTATCAGATGTGGTTCCTACCCTCAGAACCGAACATTCCATTGGGGCAGGATGCTCTGGCCTACCTTTGGCCAAACAGTTTCTTGTATGTGTTTTCTGCTCTTCCACTGTTCATATTGACACTTCAAAGGATCCGAAAGAGCAATCACATGGTGATGCTGGTGTCCCCATACTGGCCCGGGAGGATATGGTTCCCGATAAGGCTAATGCTCCTCAACGGGGAGCCATGGCTTCTCCCTCAGAGGATGGACCTATTGTCACAGCTAAGGGGGGAGCATTTGGCATCCTCACCTAGACCATCTTTGGCTATATGTGTAGGCCCTGAAGGGCCGGACTCCATGCTGAACTCTTGTAATCAAGCTGTTGTGCAGACTGTCCCGAATGCCCACACTTCCTCGACTAGGAAATTATATCAGAATCAGAGGAAACTTTTGAGCTGTTGGTGCGATTCCCAAGGTGTGGACCCAGAGCCCTGCTCTGTGCCGGTACTACTCAGTTATCTTCTGACCCTATTGGATGAGGGTTTCTCAGTCTCAGTTTGGAGGATGGCATGTTATGGTGGATGATCGGTCAATAGGGTCAGAATCTTTGGTATGCCGTTTATTGAAAGGTGCTCTCCAGCTGTGGCTTCCAAGGGTTGCACGTGTGCCTTCCTGGGACCTTCCATTGGTCCTGGAGGGCTTATCTTCCCCACCATTTGAGCCTCTGGAAGAAGCTAAAAGCACTGGCGGGCTCTATGCCTTGTCAATTGCTGAGGACTGTGTACAGCGGAATTCTGGTGGGTCAGGGGTTACATTGTAGCCTAATCCTTCCATCCTACTGAAGCAGGTTTGAGTTTTTCATGTCAACCAGCCTGTTACCTTTTCTGTCTTCTGTCTGCTGCAGTGTTGCCTGACACCAGCTTGCTGTTTCCAGCTCGAGTACCTAGACATTACATTGATTCCACGACTGGGTTTAGCAATTCTGATGCACTGTTTGTCTGTCTGACGGGCGGCAATCAGCCTCCACAAGTTAGATGCCATTTCACCAGGGGCGTGTCCACCTCCTGGACTGCCCTGAGGGGCATTCCACTGAGTGACATCTGTGCTGCGGCGATGTGGGCTTACTCCTGTACCTTCGCCCACTTCTACAGGGTTAATGTGGCTGCTCCTCATCCTGTGACGACTGCTGTGTTGTCTGCTTCTTCGCACCGCATCTGAGGCTCGGTCAGTGCAGATTCCTCATGACTTTGTTGGTATGAAGTCATCCAGGTGCTAAGCACCGCCCTCTGGTGGTCAAAAAGAATGCTTTAAAAGATACATATGGCGCTGTCACCAAGGGCACTTTGGTACTTTCCTCTCATTCCAACGTATAGGGAGAAACTAAAAACTGTAAAAGTCTGCAGCTTGGACTGTAAAAAAGTTGACAAGCAGTCAAAAGAAGAATTATAGGGTTTCTTTGACTGCACAAATTGGTATGTTGTGACGGAGCAGTGCTGTCGCTCCAGCTGATACTTACACACACACATACACACACAGCGATGCACGTGCTTACACATACATCCAACTACGTGTCCCTCTGCTTTGCATTACATGCTATTGCTTTACATACTCACCTGTCCCTCTTGAACAACATGCTGCGACCAAGGTTGCACAGTTGGCAAAGCTCGTAATCAGTACTCATACATTCACACTTAAGCATATAAACAAGTTTGCACTCACCTGTGTTGTGTTGTTCGGTCTGAGTGTGGCAGCTTGAGAAAAAGTGGGCATAATACTTCCGTTTTTCTCATAATGGAAGTCTGTGATTTTCCACCAGCAAGTTTAATTGTACATTTTTAAAGGGGAAGTCCGGTTAACAAGGAAAAGTCAGTGGCTCATTAGCTATAACTACAACAAATACATTTGTGGTTATTTAATGAATTTAGCGTTAATCAATAAGAAAATAAAAGCATAAATTGTCGTCTGGATCACTGTGTATGGGGGCGGCCATTACTGCCCAAATAAAAAAAACATTTTTTTTTTTTCACTTGTCTTATTCATGATCCACCGGGTTCTTTAGTTGAAATACCTACCTGAAGAGAGAGGTTTTGCCATCTAACTACTGGCCAGAGAGAAACAACGTCATATGCAGCCAATATTTCGAAGAAGAATGTTTTGAACATGACATGAGAGCGAGCATTTTCGGTAGGTTTTTCTCTTTTATAATGTAGAATTTGCCGAACTATTTGTTTACCGGCCAGAGCGGATACGACATACTTAGAAAGAATGCTTACTGTTGAGAAGCCCACTTATTTTATGCGACTTTGGTCTTATTTTTTCTAAAGTCGCTTGTAAATTTCATGAGTTGTGGGTTGCAGTTTTTTGGGGCTTGTTTGTGAAAGTTAAGTCGATTGTTTGGGGTCTAAACTAAGTGACACCGAAATATCCCTCCGCCTCATAACGCACTGCAGCTCATCCTGACAGGAGCAGAGTAAACTCAGAAGGAGCCGCTCTGCCTGTAATAACTGATGATAACTGCTGAACGTAGATTAGGCGGTGCAGATCACCATTTTGAGCAGATATTGGTTCTAAAGAACTTTAATGCTTGTTTGTTGTCTTTTTATGTCCCTAAAATGTAAAATTTGTATTAATTTTAATTTAAATGCTTAATACCATGTCTATCTTTGTTTAAGGGGTTAATATTTTGGCATGAAAACGGATATGTATTTACAAGGGGACAGATAGGGCATTGGGACTTGCTCTACAGCCGATACCGCACAGTGACATCACAAACTGGGAGGTGACAGTACTGTTCTTCACCAAGATGGCTGCCCCCATAAAAGGACCTTCAAATAAAAATTACTCTTAATTATAAAATCTTATCATTTATTGAACGGTATGTAATAATTTTATATTTAAAGTAATTTCAGCAAATTGAATTCTGATTTTGACCGGACTTCTCCTTTAACTAAAGAAAAAAACAACAGCTTCAAAATGAAAGAAGGAAATGAATATATTGCTTTCTTGTGACATCAGTGTTTTGTCTTGTTTGCTGATCTAATTGTGGGGTGGAGCTTAGGATTTATAAGAAGAGCTTCTGGCCCTACCGGAGTCAGTCTGGCCTGACTGGACAAAGACAAAGAGATGTAAATATTACACATATATTCACATTTTTCCCCTACTACTATGCACTTCATTTTCAGGAGGTGTGTAAATAAATTCATAGCCTGAAGATGTCGACATGCCCTCCGTGATTTTTTTTCCTCTTTTTGGAGTCAAGTTTATGGTGTCCAGGCCCACCACATGGGCTGCTAGCAAGAACCCACAACAGGTGTATTTGAAGCTTCATCTTCTAATCTGACCTTGCTGAAACTGTGACTTCTTACATAATTTTCTATGAGGACATGTGCAGACTAAGAGCTTTTGCACACACAGCATCAAAACCATGGTGGACTTCACATCTGATGAAGCTTCAGATGATCAAGAAAGAAGCTTACAGCAGTTGGGAATGGGCCCTGAAGCTAGAAACAAACTGACCAAGTAGATCAGAGCCACTGAGGGAGGCAGTGTTAGAAGTAACACCATTAGAAACAGCAGTATTTTGTCAGTAACGGAGTAACCTAATAATAATAACTGTTGTTCTCGGCCACTAATCCTGTTCTCTCTCCCACAGTGGTTTCAGCGATTCCGTCAGTTCCAGCAACACCAGTTCCTTTGATAGACATTTTGAATTGTTCATTCCTGTGTTGGCTGAATTATTGGGTCTCCAGATTCTGTGGGTCATTACCCTTTTAGACAGCAAGACATTTGCTGTTACACCATGTTTTTTTTACAAACCCCATTGTTCCACACTTTACATAAATCTTTTTTATAAATTTTAAACAATCCACTATCGGTATTCAGTTTCCCCACTATTTAAAAAAAAAAGCCATTGGCTTTTGTGACTCCCCCGCCCCCAGTTTGTAGGTATTATGTCCTTTTTGTTCTCCATTTTTTGACCACTGTGCTGCCATACAGCCTTTATAGACAAAACTTCACAGCTTTCAGTGTAGTGAATCCAGCGTTTCCCTCTCTGTCGTATTGAGTGGTCAACTCACAATTGATTTATTCCCCCCATTTGCTCCACTGTCAGCTGGCTGGCTGGCCACACTCAGGACCAATCACTGACTATCAGTCTGCTCACGTAAGAGCTCTACTCTATTCGACAAAAAACAAGCACAACCGTCCACAGATGCTGCTGGTAATCTTCTACATTGCCATTATTCAGCTGGTCCTGTGTTCACCCATCGCTGTGTGGTTTGGGACATCCATAAAACAGGACCGGTCTAGACTACAACAAACAATTAGGTCAGCAGAGAGGATCACCGAGGTAGACTGTCCCTCTAAGCTGCCTTAGCTGTCTCTAAAGAAAAAGGGCAGCTAACATCACCGCAGACCCCACACATCCTGAACACAAACTGTATTGAATTTTACCTTCAGATTGGCGCCACAGAGACAGTTTCTTCCTCCAGGCTGTGTGCCTCATCTTCCTCTTTGTAAAAGCAAAAAAATAATAATAATAATATTTTTTTTCTCTTGTATATATTTAGATATAAAATGTCATCCCTGAGCACAAAGTGAATCCTCAAAGTGGAATTTATTGTTTGTGCTCACAAACTTGGAGAATAGAGATAATTGTGCAATTAACCTGCACTTTCCACACCCTGGCCTGGGTCAAGAGTGATGTGCTGTTCGGTCTGAATCAGTACCAGTGAGTTAAATTTGAAAAGGGCTGCTCTACAGCAACTTTTAGCTGTGTTCTTGGCTGCTGTATAGGGGGAAAAGTTAGGACAATTCCAAGGGCCACTGATTAATAGGGGAGCCCGCCAATAACAAAATGTTATATATTTATATGAGCTTTTGGGATGATTTAGATTTGTTGCCATGGGGCACAAAATTCCCAGCGGCACCCCTCTAAAGGTATGCACACTTTATACATTGATACACTTCACATTTTTCTTCACTTTTTAAAGAAAACTAATAACTATCTACAAGTCTGAAGACAATCAGAAAGAAAAAGTAGAAAAAAATATTTATATCTAGTAAAGATGATACTCTGTGTACTTTTAATGGTCATTTGTAATTTCAGACAATTACCTTCACTCCAACTCTGTATGGGATTTAAAAAATTCCTGAACTCATTTATTTCCTATTACCGTTTTTGTGTTTAGTGTTTTTTCTTTTTGCCCTGAAATCCCTTACATTGCCCTTCTGTCCGCAGTAATGAAGATGAATAGAGTTTGTGGTTGACCTCCCCTGCTGTTCCTGTTATCAGATTTTCATTGAAGAATGTGAACCTCCTAAATTGATTAGAACATAATTGGCTCTAATTGTAAAGTGAGTGTTCACTAGTCAAATGGAGTTTATTGAGAAATGGGCAGCCTCATAAATGAGAAGAAGAAAGGTCTGCCCTCTTTGGGATATAGTTACAACTGAATCTTGTTAAGGACTCCAAGCCTTTTAATTGTATTTATTGTGTGCTAATTAAACACTGGCATTGTTCAGTTATTTACAGTTGGTGATTATTTTACTGGCCCACCAAATGATGCATTTAATGGACTTTTTTCTTTTCAAAGTGCAGAAGCAGCCAAAATAAAGTAAGGCTGTTAACTTTAACAAAGTTCAAATGCACTCTGTCCACATAAACTACTAAGCTTCAGAGTTACTAGAATATTTCAGAGCATTCCAGTAAAACCTTTTATATTATGATTCTACAACAAAAAATTTAACCACATACTTTAACATTTTAGTCATCTGTTGAGATCATAGGGCTATGTGGGCTTTCAGAACATGCAGCTGGAATCGTGGAATGTGTATCACCATGTATGATTCAGCTGCTCTGAAATGAGAATATACATAAAATGTGTTCAGCGTTCAGACCGAGTGCGATTTGAGCATCAGCGGCATCTGGTTTACATTCAAAGACTATGGTGGGTGTGCATCTAAGAAGACAAAGAGGTCGTGTGGCATGTTTCACCCATCGGCTGTGAAATGTTTTGAGATTTGAAGCGTCTGAGAGGCAGAAAATCTGAACTTTTACAGCTGGACGTGGCAACCAATCATAAAGACATAGTGGCAGACTTTCCGACGGGATGAAAGGACCATGAAAAGCCAGGAAGTCGACAATGGAGGACAAACTCATTGTTGCTCTTTGTGCCCATCCTACTATCTATGACCAGTTGACCTATCACTACAGAGACATTAAAGGACCTTACCTGGAGGAGAATTATCAAGGAAGTTGGGATCTCAGGTAAGTTATCAAAACTTTTACCACGGTAAATATTTACCCGCATTTTAGGAATAGAACTGGGTAGCTCCTCCCAATGCACATCGGACAAGTCTGTCCACACTCTGCTCAGAGTGACAAAATGCTCTGCACACGCGTCCAAGTTAAGGCGTTGGATGCCTTTTTGACGCTCAAATCGCGTCCGGTCTGAACACAGCAATACCCTTGCATTTCATTGCTGTTATGGGTAGGTGACTACCATCAAAGATGAATCAGAAGTGAGTTGACTTCAACCCCGTCATTCTATGTCATCTTTGTTGATTAAGCTTACATGTTTTGGGGCAACTTAAACCTGCCTTCTGTTGCAGCTCCGAGGCATAACAATGACAGGTGGATGTCAACTATGTTGCCTTATAACCCTTATTCATTACCTGTTTGTCAGTTTGCCTTCATAATGTGTAATGTCTGGCCAAAGAGAGATTTCACCACAGTAAAATGTGGTGACTATATAAAACACTCTTGACGTGACTCTCAATTCTTTCAGTAATCACCACCAGGCTGTAAGAACCAATCTTTTGTGGAGGAGGTTAACTTGCCTTCAAAACTGAAAACAAAGAAAAACATAGTTTCCTCTGAGCATCTGAAAACGATGCTTCATTATTTCATTATTTATTGGGGCCAAATATCCATCCATTTTCCTACACGCTTTATCCCTGTTGGGGTCGCGAGGGGTGGTGGTGCCTTTCCCCAGCTGTCTGGGGCCAAATAGTGCGAGACAAATCAAGATTTCAAAGTGGCTACATTTTATGTCAAAGATCAAACCTCAATGCTAGTAAGTCAAAATCTGAAAGAGAGGGTTTATATACTGTAAAACCAAAACTTTCCTGTGTGGGCAGCTTGACAACACACATGTTATGTTTATGTTCTGTCCATTATCCAAACCGCTTAATCCCTCATGGGGTCGCGGGGTTGCTGGTGCCCATCTCCAGCATTCACTGGGCGAGAGGCGGGGTACACCCTGGACAGGTCGCCAGTCTGTCACAGGGCAACACAGAGAGACAAACAGGACAAACAACCATTCACGCACACACTCACACCTAAGGACAATTTGGAGAAGCCAATTAAATGTTAAATTAAATGTTTATGTTCTGTTTATTATTTAAGACCAGATGACGTTTTTAACTAGCTATAACAAGTTTCTGGTAAGCTTTATTACATAGAATGCTGCCCTGTGGCAGCAGACTCCTAATACCTGTGAAATAGAAGGAATAATACAGTGTGATATTTACAAATTAAGCACAGCAGATTTAGTAAAACCAGAGTAAAAATTTAATTGGCATGGATAATTGGCATCTTATGAGTTGTAAGGGCATAACCTAACAGCTGCTGCACATTAGCAGAAATACACCATGGCAGGTGTATTTCTGTCTCGCTCTCTCACACACATCTTTAGACGATGTGTGTGATGGGCTGAGCAGGCATACCTACCCGAGAACCGATGGGATTTTAAAGTGCCCTCTAGCCACCTAGTGAACAGAAGACAAATGACCAAAGTGTGTGTGCTCTGCTAATGAGCACAGTCCTATTGTTGCACACAAACTGCCAATTGATTTTACATGAATCTCCAACTAAGGCAAAAACTAAGAGACCAAAGAACTTCTGTTTCACAGCTTGAAACCTCTGAATACCTTCCAAATTCACAGGAGTGCTCTTTCCATTTAGCTAGACTGTAGTGACTGCACACATGCTTTCCTAATGACTTCCGCAGTGAATCTGATGTGTATGCTCATGCAAATCTGTATATTAAATCACTGCCTGATGGTGCAGACACGGGGGTTTCAAGGTTTCTAGTTTGAGAGGTGGACTCATTCCAAAAACTTTCACTGACCAATAACCAAGTGAGCAATATTCTACCTTTGTATGCATTTAAACAAAATATTATGAAGGATTGGTTTGGTAGGGTCTGTTACTGAATTTCATTGGTGGAATGAAAGAATGAATGATACTAACACATCAACAGCTAGAGCAGGCATCATAAACTACACATCTACTTTTTTGATTACGTTTCAGTTGCACCTTTTATAGTGACTTACTGAACCTCAGACAAAGGATTGGTCAATTTCTGGGTAGTTTATTGTTATTGATGATCAATCATACAACCAAACTAATCATGTTTGCAAACCCTAAAAGATTTAAGTATGGGTGGCTCCATGAAAGCATCAGTGAATACTGAAAATATGATTGAATGTGTCTGTTATCTTCTGCAACAGACCTACGCTATGTGTTTAAGTGAAAAAGCCTGTTTATAAACTTGAAACGTTGGTTGAGCTCCTGAGATTGAGGTAAGGCTGTTTTCTGTTGTTGCGTGTGGATTGTGGTTTGGTGTTCCAGACTCTGGATTTTATCTCAAATCTCTTTGCTGTGACATCTCCCTGTTTCCAACAAATAAGCACATTTAAGGATAAATGTGCTTAACCCTAAGGATAAGTGTAAGTACAGTAATATTGTTATTCATGCTGTCGGTAATGACACCCGGTTATGCCAATCGGAAGTCACTAAAGTTGGTGTTGCTTCGGTGTGTAAGTTTGCTAAAACAATGTTGGACTAGATTTCTCTGGTCCCCTGCCTGATCTGACCAGTGATGACAATGTTTAGCCGCATGTCATCATTCAATCGCTAGTTGCCTAGGTGGTGTCCTGAAAACTACGTGGGCTATAATGATAACTTGTCCACAGGAAGTCCACAAAATGCAGTTCAAAGCCTTCAGATGATCCAAAATGCTGCAGACAGAGTTCTGATGAAAATCAACAAAAGGGATCATATTTCTCCTATTTTAGCTTCCTTTCATTGGCTTCCTGTTAAATCAAGAACAGAATTTCAAATTATCCTTCTCACGTATAAAGCCCTTAATAAGCTTTCTACTCAGGGGACAGAGAGGAGCAGCGTAGGGCTAAGCGGGAGCTCCAGTTGAGGATCAGGGCGGCAAAGAAAGACTATGGGAGGAAGATGGAGGAGCAGCTGGCGCAGAACAACATCAGAGATGTGTGGAGAGGTCTGAAGAACATCTTCGGCTTTGGGCGGAGGACCAGCAGGGCTGCAGAAGGTGACACCAAGTTTGCAGATGACTTAAACAGGTTCTTCATCTGGTTTGACTCCCCTCACACTGGCCTCCTTCCTGCCGTCAACCCTCCACACGTCTCCAACCCCCAGCCCCCCAGAGACCTACCCTCCCTGCCACGCCACTCTCACCAACCCCCGACCCATCCACACCTTCGGTCCTGCCTTCCTCCCCCCTCACAGTCACACCAATGCAGGTGAGAGGGCAGCTGATGAGGCTTAAACAGAGGAAAGCCTCAGGACCGGACGGCATCCCCCCAAGGCTGCTGATGACCTGTGCAGATGAGCTCTGTGAGGCTACATCTACAACTTGAGGTTCTTCCACAGGGTCCCCACCCTGTGGAAGACCTCCTGTGTGGTACCGGTTCCCAAAACACTGCATGCCAGGGAACCAGCCCACTTCGGACCAGTCTCCCTGACCTCCCACCGGATGAAGACCATGGAGCGCCTCATCCTAACACACCTACGCACCGTGGTGAGCCCCACCCTGGACCCGCTGCAGTTTGCCTACCGGCCCAATATCGGAGTAGAGGATGCCATCATCTACCTGCTGCAGCGGGCGCTCACCCACCTGGAGACCACTGGGAGCGCTGTGAGAGTCATGTTTTTTTGATGCTGGAGTAGACAAACATCTTGCTGACTGGACAATCGACTACCTCACTGACCGCCCTCAGCACGTGCGGCTGCACGGCTGTCAGTCAGAGGTGGCAGTCTGCAGCACCGGGGGCCCCCAGGGCACTGTTCTGTCTCCGTTTCTTTTCACCCTCTACACCTCGGACTTCACCTGCCATCTTCAGAAGTTCTCCTATGACTCGGCCATTGTGGGCTGTGTGTCTAAGCGGAACGTGCTTGAGTACCGGTCGGTCATCATGAACTTTGTGGACTGGTGTGAGAATAACCACCTGTGTTTAAACACCAGTAAGACCAAGGAGATGATGATCAACTTCAGGAGAAGACCCCCACCTCACTCCCCTGTGAACATCCAGGGGCAGGACATAGAAACTGTGGAGAGTTTCAAATACCTGGGTGTTCACGTCAACAATAAACTGGACTGGACTCACAACACTGACGCTCTATACAAGAAGGGCCAGAGCCGGCTCCACCTCCTGAGGAGGCTG
Organism: Fundulus heteroclitus; assembly: GCF_011125445.2. Lineage (NCBI taxonomy): Eukaryota > Metazoa > Chordata > Actinopteri > Cyprinodontiformes > Fundulidae > Fundulus > Fundulus heteroclitus. The sequence continues at coordinate 33,000,323 of NC_046373.1, forward strand.
AGGTCCTTTGATGTGAGCAGGCCCCTGCTAAAAACCTTTTATGACTCTGTGGTGGCCTCAGTCCTTCTCTACGCTGTCGTCTGCTGGGCTCCAGACAGCGCAGAGCGGGAGAGAAAAAGGCTGAATAAGCTGGTGAGGAAGGCCACTTCTGTCCTGGGCTGCACTCTGGACTCGGTGGAGGAAGTAGCGGAGAGGAGGGTGTTGTCCAAGCTCACATCCATCATGGACAACACCTTTTACCGCCTGCACCAGACTGTAGAGGAGCTGAGCAGCTCCTTTAGTGACAGACTTAGACATCCTGTCTGTCAAAAGGAGCGCTACCGCAGGTCATTCATCCCTACTGCTATCAGACTTTACAATGCTGAACTATAACTGTAACTATAACTGTAACAACTAATGTGCAATAACTACTGTGCAATTATATTTAATACACTGCAATACCCTGTGCAATAATACTGTTAAATAATCCTGTTTAATAAGTGACTCCAGCTGTATAGTTATCTCACTACCTCACTGTTGTTCTTTACCTGATACCACTTAATGTACAATGTCATTCCATCTGTATATAAATCACCTGAGTGTACATAAGTCATCCTAAATATCTGCTTTATTTCCCTTGTACTTTTACTTTTATTTTATTTTATTTTTAATTATTTTATTTTTTGATATACTGTATATATGTGGACACACTGTATATACCTTATATCTTATGCACCTTTTCCCCCTTTTGGCACAAGTGAATTTCTCCACTGTGAGATCAATAAAGCCTATCTTATTTTATCTTATCTTCGAAGTAGGTACACCTCGTCTGGTGTTCTGTTAGTTGTGACATCATCCAGGGGAAGCAGATACTCCACTATCACCATATAACATAGAAAGGATTCCTGGATCAATATATACTTCTGTGCTTTTGTGTCTCTGCTCTGTCTTCTCGAACCCCCAGTTGGTCAAGGCAGATGACTGTTCACACTGAGCCTTGTTCTGCTGGAGGTTTTCCTTCCTGTTAGAGGGGAGTTTTCCTCTCCACTGTCGTTTCATGCATGTTCAGCATGAGGGATTGCTGCAAAGCCATCAACAATACAGATTACTGTCCCTGTGGCTCTGCGCTCTTTCATGAGGAGTGAATGCTGATTGTCAAGGCTTGATGCAATCTACATGGTTTCCTTAGATAGGAAACATTTTGACCAATTTGTATGATTTCATTGAATTTAACTTCATAAAGTGCCTTGAGATGACGTGTTGTGAATTGGCGCTATGTAAATAAAATTTAATTGAACTGAATTGAATAGGTTTTATTTGTCATTATTTCTGTTATCACTGTATTGATATATAAAATGCCACAAAATTTTGGGATGAAATTTTGGATCCATATAATTTGTGCCTACATCAGAGGTGAAATATCACAGAGTTCAGAATGCTCGAAAACAACCCGTAATGGACAAAAGAAGATGTGATAATTTTATGTCAATTAGGTTTAAGATGATAAATATAAGTGGGTTTCTTGGGCTGTGCATCCCAAAATTCTTAGCAATGCATGGATTCAGGGGCAACAGACATATTGAAAATGTTAGTCCCATTGGTCGCCAAAAATGTGTTGAGTATACTGCCGAGTTGTCTTTTTTCCTCCAGTTGCAACACAGCTGCTGCATTTTGACTTCATGCTGAATCCATGTCCACTAGATTTTTTTTCATCAAAAAACTCCAACATTGTTAAATAACTTTATCATCCAATATTACCAAGGTTTTATTCAGCTCATTCTAGACATGCATAGACATTTTCAATTACTTTTAATTTTCTACACTGGCTTTGTCACATGATAAAAACTAGGTTTGATGTCTTCACTATGTATCTGCAATGTAGAAAGTAAGTAAAAATAAGGAAAAGCCCTTGAATGACAAAGGTGAGTCCAAACCTTTGACTAATAGTGTACCCTACCACATTATTTCCAAAGCACTTGAATAGAAACAACATGGCAGCTCACAAAAGTGATGTACAAAAAATAGACTTAACAAGAATAAAACAACAGAAAAAGTTCAAAAGTTAAAAACAAAAGTTAACACATGGGAGTTACAGAAAATCTAAAATAATACAAGTGCATACGAAGGATAAAAGATTAAGACACTGATGTTACCTGAATCTAGGATAAAGGCCAAGAATAAAAAGTGTGTTTTTCAAACAGAAAGAGACCTACAGCAGAAGCTCGTTTCACATTTTAGGGGCCAAAACTGCAAAGGCTCCCTCTCCTCTGGATTTATTAAATGTCTTCGAGACAGGCAACAGCAGCTGGTCAGTCAGTCATAAGAGTATGCAATTGCATCTAAGCGTGAAGCAGCTCAGACAAATAAGGATGAAGCAGGCCATTAAGAGACTTCAAAACAATTAAAAATGGATTTGAAAGTGAAGAGGCAGCCAGTGAAGGGATGCTAAAACTGGAGTTATGTGCTCTCATTTACTTGTACCAGTAACAAATCGTGCAGTGGTGTTTTGTACCAGATGTAGACATGAGAGGCAGGCCTGGATAACTCTGATGTAAAGAGAGTTACAATAATTCAGGCAAGAGGTGATAAAAACCATCTAGAAACAAGGGGTTAATTTCTGACAGCAGCTTCAACTGAAAAAAGATGACTTAACGACAGCGTTGAGCTATGAGTCAAGTTTTAGGCTGGGGTACATTTTCACACCTGAAATAATGAAACCTGTTTTTTTCATGCAGGGCCAAAAAAGGGGAAGTCAGAGAAAGGGATACAGCTGGAGCTACTTGGTTTAAAAGGTATGACCTCAGTCTTTCTTTCATTAAAACTAAGGAAATTCAGTGCCATCCATCCCCTGGAAGGCACTGAATTTCCAACTGAGGAGTTGCTGAACAGAACCCTTCTATTTTAAAGGGAAAGCACAGAAATGAGATGACATGCAATGCTTTCTAAAAATAGCACCATTTGGTAGTAAACAAAGAGAGAACAATGAAGCGCTGATGTACCCCCATTGAAAGGGCAGCAGAAGCAGAAGTACTATCATCCATCATGACACAGAAGCTCCTATCACAGAGGTAGGACCTGAACCATTGCAGAGCTGAGGCGATGATGCCCACCCACTGCTGTAGTCTGGAGTGAGAATGTTATGGTCTACTGTCTCAAAAGCTGCTGATAAATCTAAAAGCATAAGTAAAAAAATAGTTCCCAGAATCTATTGCTAAAAAACATATAAATAAAAGCTATAAAAGACCAGATTCAGTCCTGTGATTCCAGTCTGTCAGCCAGGCTTGAACACTTCCAAAATTCTATAATCATCCAGAAAGGTCTTCAGGGTGTAAACATTTTTTTCTTTTTTTGGATAGAAAAGGCAACTTGGAGATTTGCCCTACGCTAGGAAAAGCAGAAGGATCGAGGCCAGATTCCTTCAACAAGGGTTGTACTGTCACCACAGCAGAGACAGTAGAGATAGCTGAAATAGGTATAAAGCTACCCAGTTCAAGGGTGCCAATTAAATTAAATTTCAATTCAATACAATTTTATTTATATAGCGCCAATTCATGAAACATGTCATCTCAAAGCACTTTACAAAGTCAAATCAATCATATTATACAGATTGGTCAAAAATTTCCTATATAAGGGAACCAGTTGATTGCATTGAAGTCCCGACAAGCAGCATTCACTCCTGGAGAAGCGTAGAGCCACAGGGAGAGTTGTCTGCATTGTCCATGGCTTTGCAGCAATCCCTCATACTAAGCAAGCATGAAGCGACAGTGGAAAGAAAAACACCCCATTAACGGGAAGGAAAACCTCCAGCAGAACCGGGCTCAGTATGAACGGTCATCTGCCTCGAGTCAGTGACTTTTGTGATGTTGTGGCGCATAATGTAATTTTATAGTTTAAACAAACCATGAGCCCACATGTCCAGAGTGGGCAGGTAGGATTACTCATTAAGTGAATATTAGAATTAATATAATGAAGAGTATAGTGCTGTTCTGTATGAATATTGCGCTGAGATGTTAGATGATTCAGCTCTACATTCATGAAACTGACCTGAATTTATCAAGATGGCTTTGTTACAAGAGGTGATTTAATGTGTGCTGAGAATTATGACCATTTTCAAAATAGGGGTGAACGATATGGACTTTCAATTTTATCATGATAAATTTTGGTAATATTGTGATAACGATAACAGTGATGATAAGAGTACTTACAGCTTATTGCAGTCTTTTTCAGGAAAGTGTGTGGCTGTGACTGCATGTCAATTATTGCCCAACAAACACTAATACTGTTTTTAAAAACATAAAAAATTTAACAATAAAACACAATTCAAAATATGTTTCATCAGGACTCTAGATACATAAAGAAGTGAGTTTTTTTTATTACCAAACTGTACAAAGTAACTGCATTTAATTATATTTTTTAATTTACTGATATTAATCCACTCAATAAACCAACAGTGGAGAAAATAGCAAAAATAACAGTAACAGCAATAATTAACTTTTTTTTTTTCAGACACCACTAGTTGAATCATATGTCAAAATAAATTTAAATTCTTATCACTTTAAGGGATTGTTCAATATAACATTATGATAAAGGCCCAGCCCCTTTCAAAACATGATTTAGTGGCAGAAGCAGAACCAGTATTGATGAGGGGTTTGCTGTTAGTATGGAAGAAACAGGTGAGCTTTTGTAGCAGAGTGTGTGAACAAACAAGCATTAGTTCTAATATAACTGCGTTCTAAAACCAAACAATATCAGTGAGCATTAAAAGTAAGCTAGTAAATACACAAAGTCCACAAGTGAAAGGGAATAGGATGAAATATGAAATAAATCTGCATATTTTTAATAATAGGTCATTATCTTAAGTGGGCTGGTATGAGGCATGATACGCGAAAGCTGAAAATGAGTAGGTCCTCTGGACGGGTTCTTCTTTGTTGAAATGTTTTGTCTCTTCTCCAGGAGACTTCTTCCGTCTTGGTAGTTTCAGGTATACTCGGGCCACATCCACACAAACCAAACTAAGCCAGATTAAGATACCCGCACAGAAAGGTTTGAGTGTAAAGGTGCTTTCGCATCAAACACGAATGGCACCACAATGCCGCCAGTTTTCCTTGCTGTCGTTCGCCTGACATTATCGTCAGCTGTTCATATGGCAGGCGACATCTATTGCGCAGCGTGTGACAAGCAGTACCATGGCGCTGTCTAGTGACGCTTTCACTTAACTGCCACTCCAGTCTCCTCACTCCCTCTTTTGCAGCCTTGACCTTTTCTAGACTTGTTTCAACGCTTTCATCTTGGTTGAGACACAGCTTTATAAGCAGTATCTTATAAATAGTGGATAAAAAAGCTTAACAGTGACAATCACAACTGGGTGCTCACATGCAAAAGAGGACCATCAAGCTACCAGCTAATCATTAGTACACTGATGGCCACTTATTGTTCCTAGGGAGCTGAGTCATGCTCATAATACCAGCATTGCAGGACAACTGGACTTGGAGCCCTTCACCACTCTTTAACAACAGGTGGCTTGTCTTTACAAAAATTGCTTCCTTTACTCCCCTTTCAAACCAACATTCCTCTCTATCCAGGATGAGAACATCTTCATCCTTTAGCGTGACCGCTGGCCTGCAGATTAGTGTAAACCGCAGACTTTTGGCTTGATGATGTTGCTTTTCTGTGTTGGGCCTTCCTTTAGGCCAGAGGCTGCTTTGTTTCCCCAATGTAGAGCTGCACACAGTCCTCCTGGCACTTAACAGCATACACAACGTTGCTCTGTTTGTGCTGGGAGACGGGATTTTTGGGGTGGGCCAGTCTTTGCCCTGATGTGTTTTGGGGTTTGAAAGCCACCGGGACGTCAAAATAAACATCTCAGTTTCTCTGAAACTCCCACAATATACACAACCATTCAAAAGTTTGGACTCAACTTTGTCATTCAATGACTTTTCCGTATTGTTATGAGCTACATTGCAGATACGTCGCAAAGACATCAAAACTATGACTCAAAAATATATATAACTATGTATCAAACACAAACATAATGCAAAACATCTTGTATAGTTTAACTTTTCCTAAATACTCTCCATTTGTTTTGTTTACTGCTTTGGTCACTCTTTGCCTTCTCTCGATGAGCTTCATGAGGTTAGTCACCTGAAATGGATTTCCAACTGTCTTGAAGGAGTACCCAGAGGTAGTGATGAAAATAAAGACAAACCACTGAATGACAAGGTGAGTCCAAAATCTTTACTGGTTATGTATAAACAAAACAACATCCCACTCCAACGACTTTTGGAGTCATTAAGAGGTGGCATTGCCATCTTGCTTTGGATGATTGTCCTCCTGCATAACCAAAGTGTGATTGGGCTTAAGGTTCTGCACCGATGACTGGACATTCTCCTGCATGATTATTGTGGTAGAGTGCAAAAATCCCGAATTCATCAAGGCATATTATCAAGGTCTCAAGGAATCAAAGCAGCCCCGAACCCTCACATTATAAACCATCACGTTTGACTGTCAGTACTATGGTCTATTTCTGAAAGCTGTGTTAGGCACCTTACAAAAATTTCCACACTGGTCTTGCCAGTTCACTGATTATTTTCTCAAAAGCCATGGGGATTTTATTTTTTCTTGTGAAGTTTATTTTCCCAAAAAAAAAAAAAAAAAAACATTTTAATCACACTTAATTCATGATTTAACAAGGTTGGCATTTACTGATTCCCAGAGTGCCAGAGTACCAGGAAGGTTTGGATATATATTTGGTCATATATATATATATATATATATATATATATATATATATATATATATATATATATATATATATATATATATATATTAATCAGGTTATATTTAGCCAACACGAAATTTAGTTTGATGAGGTAAAGCATTTAATCAGAATCTGAATCAGCTTGAATTAAAGGAATTTAAGCAACTTTAGTTCCCCTTTGCTCTCAATAAAGATATTTAAACATAAAATGTAAAAAAGGGAAAAAAAGTATGAATTGTAACAACAAAGCTAAAATAGAAATCCATAAGAGGGTACACACTTTTCACACAACTCTTGTTCAGGTTTATTTCCTCCCACTTTTACTTTTTTTGGATTAAATTGTGACAATCTCCTTAGTCACTTGCTGTTAGCACATAAGAACATTTGGGTGGAATATTTAAAGTGGTGAGAAAGTCCTGATCCTTGAAGAGTCATAAAATTCTTTAGAAAAAATCACGAATCTTGGAGGAGTTTAAGCCAGTTATTCAATTTTAGCAGAAACACAAACAGACGGAGGCTCCCTTTCAATCAGCCATTTGCAACAGCTTGTTATGATGTTAAAGCCCTGTTTTAACTGCAGACTCATTGTAGAGTTAGGCTTGTAGACAAATGAAGCTAAAGCGGAAGTTCAATTGAAGAAACTCATCGCATGCCTCCATCAATCAGAGGCCGATCCGCCTCTGATGTGAGCCAATCAGCTACGAACCGCACCTCCATGAAGCCCAATCAGCATCCCGTGCTCATCTTAAAAGCAACTTCAAATCCACGTCTCAGCCTGCTAACCAGCAAGCACAAACAGCATCGCATCATGTCGGATTACGAATCAGATGTCCGATTCAACCCACCCCCAACCCCTTCTCCACCATCGTAGCTGAGTTCATCTAGCTTCCATGACGTTCCTCCATCCTCAACCCATCAGAGTGTTTTCTCCCAGTCTTCAGCACTCCCTATTGTCAGGGTTTGTTTATCGATGAACTCAGGATGCACACACGGGACTAAAAGTTTGAGTTTTTATTAAAGGAAGTATGCGGGGTGGTGAGTGATAAAGAGGCCCGGAGTAGAGTCCATAAAGCTAGGAGGCTAGGAAAGCATAGAGCTGCTTGGCTAGCAAGCTTCGTAGCAAGACCAGGGCACAGAGCGGAGTTTCTCTAGGGCGGCCAGGCAGATTATCAGTTCTCAGGAGACACCAGGACACAGAGTAGAGCTTCCTCAGAGAGGCTAATCAGGTTAGCAGCTCTCTGGAAACACTAGGACATAGAACAGAGCTTCTCCAGGGACAACAGCAGGGTACAAAGTCTTTCAAGGCAACAGGCAGGACTAACCTTAAACGAGAGAACAGAAACAGATCTTCCAAGACAAAACCGAGGACTGGCATGGAGTGGTGGATAGCAGAAGACGGACCAGCACTAGAGTGAGGCAGAGGGAGGCTTAAATAGGAAGGCTAGCAGGTGAAATGTGTCTGATTGATTAATTACCAACAGGTGTGACTGACTGCAAGGAGAGTGAAGTGAAGGCTGAGTGGAAGAGAAGGAGGAAACTAAAACAATAAATAAAGTCAAAACATAACTAAAACCCAAACAAGGTGGAAAAAACTGAGAATAATAATAAACCAAAGCCGAATCAAAACTAAACCATGACACCTATCACCCCGTTATTGGTCCGGCAGAAGACCACCATGTTGGGCCTGGTTCTGCCAGCGGTTTCTTCCCAAAGGGGAGTTTTTCCTCTCCACAGTCGCTTCAAGCTTGCTCATCATGGACAGTCCATGCAAACCTGTGTTTATCACGTTGGACATCTATCTTAAACAGATCATCATATGGACTGAACAAACTTCTTCTATCTCCACTCCACCCCCAGTTTCAGACCTGGGGGGAACATCCCTGTTCTCATACATCTACTTATGCATATTAAAGTATAATTCAGCATTAATGTTCCTGCGGAGGTCTGAGCGCCAAAGACTTAAAATATTGTGTCAATAAAATCCTTCTAATTGCCATTTCTTTCTCTGTGAGTTTTTCAGATTGAATTATTTTTAGAAGAACAATTTAAGCAGTGCTTTTTTATTTTTTATTTTGACTAATTACTCTATATGATATGAAAAAAGATGCGGGATTACTAACAACAAAGTGTTTAAAAAGCCAGAATATTCCTCTGGTAGCCTGTTTTGACATGGGTTGTATTTAATATTATACTAAAATAGGTTTATGTGGCAATCAATGAATGACACTAAAACCTGCTTTTAGTTTAAAAGTAGAGGATGCAATTAAGCATTCATAGTTTCAGATCAGTTTAGACTTCCATTGGCTGATCTACACCATGTCTCCAGAGTTGATCTGAGTCAGCGGCCACCTCCAGCCTTTATCTGCTCCCAACAATGCCCTTATGTGCTCAGGCACAGCAAGGTCCTTGATGTTATCAAAGCAATTTGGCCGTACTTTAATCATTGGAAACATTGAGCAGCTCCCCCTCCTACTCTGTACTTTGGAGGCAGACACAATCCAATCACTCATAAGGGAGGTTATTGATTGATGTAATCGTATTGGAGGTGAGGCTGTGGAGGGGACGGGACAGATTGCTTTTGTCTGCTACATGTGTCGCTCTCAGTTGGCGATTCATGTTCTCTTTGATCTGCTGTTAAATCTATGAGTGAAGTTTTCACATCCTCCTCACCCCCGTGGTGGCACCAGTGGACCAGTCCTCGCTGAGCACTACTGATAGCCAACAAATTTGAGCTGAGCTGTTTGATCTCTTCCACATCATCCAGCTGTCACATTCCTGTTCATGTGTCATACTGAGAGAAAAAAGCCAGCACCTGAGGCGTCATGAAGAGCCTCCATTTATATAGATCGCCTGCAGGAATTTCACTGATTTGTCAGAGATTACACTGACCATGACATTGATGACTCAGGAATAAACCCAAGCAGCTGGATGAACTGAAAATTATATCTAACAATGAGTTCTTTTAACCTGAAATGAGAAACACAGCTGAAGCTGAGCTATTCCTGAGCCAGTACATGGGAATGTCCTGACTCTTAATGAAATCATTTAAATGATTTGTGAATTTCCAGTCAGACATTTACTGTTGCTTTTCCTCTTTAATAGGATCTCGTTTTGTAAAAATTATTTGTTTTATTTAATTATTCCAGTCGTATGTTTCCCTGATATATTTTATCACGTCTAGGTGTCCTGGAGTGTCTATGAATTCTAAAAATGTAAAAGTGCCTTAATGTCATATATGCCTGTGCAAATTAAAGTGCATGTCTGATGGCAACCAGATACCATTTTAGTAACTTTTTGACAGCAAATTCCATGTATAGATGAAACCAGACTTAAACATACCCTATAGAAAGACACCTAACCTTTATTTCCCACTGTCTAACATAAAACCTGTTTTAGGTCAGTTATGATTAGCTAAATTAAACCTATTTGCTAAATGCCAGGGTAATTTTGAGTACTTTATTTAAAATCAATGGTTTATATATATATATATATATATATATATATATATATATATATATATATATATATATATATATATATATTAGTTTTTTTATATATATATGCTTTGCCGTTGGATTTAAATTGCATGGCTTGGGTCAAATATTTTGGCTCTCCCTTAACAAGCTTTTCACAATGTGCCACATTAAAAATTATTGGACAAGGGAACAATGTGACCCTACAATCATTTATGCATATTCTCAAACTCCACGCTGTTTGAATTAGATGCTTCAGGTGACGAGATATGCGCGTCTGAGCATGTGCAGAGGTTAGCATTTTACAGTTCATTGACAACCTCCAAAAAGTTCTAGAGTTTTTACCTTGTGTGTTTTTGTTCTCTTTGTTTCTTATTTTTACACAAATAAATCGGTCTCGGGATGAAGCAACCCAACAGGTTCAGTGGTCCTTAACTGTTTCTGAATGACAGAGCTATCGCTGTTTTAGGTTAAGTGTTGTCAGAACATTATTGCAGTTTCCTTAACAAGGGAACCCATACTGTTGGAGCAGATTAAGGCTGACCTGACAAAAATAGCAGGTTCATGTTTCAATCTAAAGAAAATGAAAAAGATAGTAGAGAATTGTTTGTGGGTGACTTGTAATGAAAGCAAATGTGTTTTTTTACTGGACTGTGATGCTACGGAATTACCAGACATGTACACTACTGCTCAACAGCTTGGAGTCACCCAAAGAAGGCATGTTTTTTCAAGAAAACTACCATTATTTTAATTAAATGAGATGCTAAATGAATAGAAAATAAAGTCAAGACATTGACAGGGTTAGAAATAATGATTTGTATTTTAAATAATAACTTTGTTCTTCAGACTCTACTTTCATCAAAGAATCCTCCATTTGCAATAATTACAGCCTCGCAGACCATTGGCCGCTACCTGTCAATTTGTTAAGGAATTCTCAGGAAATGCCCCACCGCCATGCTTCTGAAGCTCCTCCCATAAACTGGATTGGCTTGATGGGCACATCTCAATAAGATTGAGATCTGGTGACAGTACTGGTCACTCCACTATAGACAAAATACCACATTGATAATCCCTGGAGTGTACTTCAGATTTATTTAATGCTGTTTTAATTGAAGAAAATGGTGCTTCTGAATAAACATATAAGCAACAATAACTATTGAGCGGCAATAGCATCTATTTAATTAACTGACTTAAGTTTTGGACCAAGATTTTGTATAAACCAAAGCCTTTTTTAAATAACTTGGATTTGGATGGGGAGATCCACTTTCTATTTCATTTTTGTTCAAACAAAAGACTAATGAAATGTTGGGAACTGTTCAGATCGAAGAATAATGTACCCTGATGAATTCAATCCACAGCCAGAGGGTGAAGGTGTGAATGCAGACTGAGGAAAGGCTCTGGGAAACTTCTCCACATTCAGTTTGTAACACATTGAAGGACGGTTGTACTGATGTGACCCCGAAACAAGAAACACAATTAACAAGGAATGTCTTGCTGTCCAGGTACTGTTTCAGAACCGCGGGCTAATTTATAACATTTAAAAGCAATCTGTGGGAATATTCTGATGATATGATTCATTTTGGGTCTTACTGGACTGAACAGTCAGTATTCTCGTGGATGAAAAAAACCCATATTTGTCATGAAAACATAGATCAGTGGATTACCAGGACACTGTGGTGTTGAGCTGCCGCTACCATGCAGGAGTAGATTTTTCCAAGTGAGAATCATAAAGTGCACAGTGTCAGACATATTACAGGAATCCGAGATGTCAGCTGGTTTGTCACACATGTAATCAATGTCATCCTGACAACAAGCTGTCAAAATTAAAGCTATAATTGGTAATTCTGTTCAGAAACACTTTTTGTTATACTGGGTAAAATCATCCTTCTATCCTGAAAGTAGTTAATAAATTATGTGTTCACAAAAAACAAGGTTAAAAAAAATGTTTTATGTGGGAGCTGCAGGCTTGTAAAAACTCCAACCAATCCATGCCCTTTGGTCCGAAGGACATGGATTGGTTGGAGTTTTGTTCTCTAACCTATAGACATTACATACTCACCCCCCTCTGTCCCTCAAGTTCAGGTGGAATCGCCTTATCTATTGGTTGTTCCACATGCCAATCATTCTGACACGCTTATGTAACGTCAGTGTGTGCGCTCTTTCCTTCCTAGTTTTCGCTTGCTGGCAGCGTATGTGCACTTCTTGTGTTTATGTATCCGGTTAACTTAGCGGCTAGGTAAGTATTTAGCTTAGCGGTTAGCCATTCATTGTAGAGCTGCTGCTCTCACTATAAACTTTGAACATGGCTGAGAGTGGCGAGAAGCAAACCACATTCATGTTTATGAGAAGAAGAGGAAGGCCTCAATAGAAAGAAATAAGACCAGAGTGGTCCAGAGTGGAGATTTTTAAGACGCGATCCCCCCGAAGAACGGAAGAGTGAGGTAAGCCAGTCTTGTGCATGCAAAGTCATTCAAAAAGGGACTTGGGGAAACTTCCAGAAAAATCGCCGTCCCTAGCTTTAAAGATTATGTCTTTTTCAGTAGTGCTGTGCTGACACGAGGCTTTGTAGGGCCACCGATCATTTTATGCTCCTTTCCTCATAGTACATCTGTTCTATCACCTAGGCCTTATGGAACATACTGGAAGTCATTTTGCTCATCTTTTGCACTCATTCAAAGGTCCCTGTTTTACCTGAGTTTTGTGGCCTTGGAACTGTAGATTATTTGGAAACGCTTTGCTGTCTGAGACCAAGAGGCTAAAACAAGGCAGTGAATTTATCACAAGTGGGCAATGCAATTACCCTGGGAGTGGCCACGTGACAGAAATCAATATGACACAAAGCACTAAGCCATTGACTCTCATCCATGACAAAGTGCACCTCAGAAAGGAGTGGATTATTGGACTTTTGGAGCCACCTACTTTTTGATCTACCGTTGGGTCAGTGCAACATTATAAAAGAGCCATTGTTTTACAAGATGGGGAAAGTAATGAATGAAGTGCTGAGTTCGCACCTATGGATAAAGCCAAGTCAGAGCAGCTTCTTTTATTAGTCCATCTAGACACAACTCATTCATGGCTATACAGAGGAGGAAAGGAGCATAAGGAGGGTTATTTCTACAGCTCTTACCTAGTGCAGGCTATGAATCCCACAATTCTTATATTTTCCAGCAGGGGGCCCCAGTAAACTGGGTACCAGTTCGACAACGTATTTGTGCCCCCTGCAGTGCAGGCCAAATTGAATCTAACAGACTTCTCTACTTTGAGACTTTTCAGAGATTCAGGAAAAACAGCAATAAGCTACACAGGGGCCATGACGTTCCAGGATTTATATCCAGTGTAATAACTAAAATACGAATGGGAGGAAGTTAAAAATGAATAAAAAACAGAAACCAGTTACGGGGCTGGGGAATAAAAAGTGTAAACCTCAGGGAGCATTCAGGCAAACCCACACAGTGGCTGAATCAGTGACATAAAGAGACAGGGGAGGAAGCTGGGGAGTGATAGATTTTAGCTGCTTGGCCACTCTTCCCACACAACCCCAGTCCAAGCTCTTGAGATTTCTGTTTTAATAGAGGGGGAAAGGGGGAAGTCAGCAAAAACAAAATGCCGCCATTAAATCATCTGCCTGGATCTGGTGTCAGAGCAGTAATAGGAAATGCACTCATCATCGGAAAGGTTACTGCTTTCCAAAACCTCCCTGCTAGCTTTTCTCTGCTTCCAACCCCCATCCTTCCACACCACAAATGTTGGAGCTTTACTTTCATTCCTTAACCAGAACCCAGATGTTTTGTTCAACGGTCTGGGGTGGCTGAAGCTCACTAACAATCATCCATTCAAGTATTTACTGTTGTTGAAAAATAGTTGAGTTTGATTCAACAGCCTGAACAACCCCGTCTTTCAACCTCTCTGTTAGGACTACATTTGAAATGGAAACGAGCCATATAAAGGATGTTCAGAGACGTTTTATTGTTTTGAGGATCAATGTTGCTTCTTTTGAGTCTTGTAGCAGGGTAAAAGTTGGTAGGATTGATATCAGAGGAATGAAAATCATTGTAAAATTTCAGACATTTTAACAACACATATTTGCTTTATGGTGGGGGTAGCTGTCCAATTAACAAGATTAGAAATTAAACTATTTACTGAAGTTATTAATGCTTAAAATGTCCCAGGCACATTGTTCTAGATGCTTTAGCCTGTTCTGGGCCCAGTTCTTGTGTGTTTGTCTCTATCCCGTCCTCGCAATCTCCAGTGGTTTGAAGCAGAAACCTGCCCAGCCTAACCCTGGTTCTATTAAAGATCTCTAAATGGTAAAGCAGATATGCTCACACCTGATGTCATCTGGTTCTTGCTCAGGATAGGGGATTGCATGAAATTTGGCTTTGAATCAGTCTCTGAGCTTGGCACATCTTGCCTTGGGATTTCTGCCGGTTCCTCAAGGCTAAAATGCTCCAGCTGCTCCATGTTGGCTGGTTCTCACTTTTGAACAGTGATCTTCAAGTCTAATCACAGGTTCTCACTTGGATTGAGGTCTGGTCTTTGACTAGACCATTCCAACACCTTTAAGTGTTTTCCCTTAAAGCTCTTAAGTGTTGCTTTAGCAGTTTGCTATGGGTTATTGTCCTGCCGGAAGGAAAACCTCCATCCCAGTCTCAGATCACACAGACTGAATCTGGTTCATCCATCTTTTCTTTAACCCTGACCTGTATCCCAGTCCCTGCTGCTGAATATCATCCAAACAGCATGATGCTGCCACCACCATGTTTCACTTTGGGTGATGGGATGTGCTAAGTTTGCACCAAACAGCTTTTTCTTTGGTGACCAGAAAGTTTAATTTAGTCACACCTGACCAAACTACCTTCCTCCATACCTTTGAGAAGTCACCACGTGCTTTTAGGAAAACTCAAAATATGCCTCCTTATTTTCAACACTGTTAGGGGTTATTTTTGGCCATGCTTCAATAAAGCATGACTAATTGTGGTTTTATGGACAGATCCTCCAGTCTCTGCTGTGGAGCTCTGTAGCTCCTTCAGGGTGTGAGTTTTGGTGGGCGGTTCTCTGGGCAGGTTTCTTGTGGTACCATGTACTTTTTATTTGAAGATGATTAATCTGATGGTGCTCTGGGGGAACATCAAATATTTAGATATTTTCTATAACCACACCCTGACTTGTACTCCTGAACAACTTTTTTCCCTGACTTGTCTTGAGAGCTCCTTAGTCTTCATGGTGTTTCAGCCTCTTGCTTAGTGCTGCTGCAGCCTCTGGGGCCTTTAAGAAAAGCTGTGTTTAAACTGTCAGGTCATGTGACACTGCACACAGGTGGACCTAATTTCACTAATTATGGGACTTTTGAAGATAATTGGTTGCACCAGAAGGTTTAAGGGGATTCATAGCAAAGGAGCTGGATTTACATACACATGGCCAATTTGTTTTTTCACCCTTTTTCTATACATTTTTCTCATTTCACTTCATTACATCACATAAAATAAGACTAAAAGCACTTACATTACAGGTTGGAATATAACAAAATATATAATAAGCCAAGGAGAGAGGAAACTTTACCAGTGCACTAAGTTATTGCTGTTTACTTTAAACAGTTTATATGTGTCTGCAGATGCATCTGAGACTTTGTTCTGCGTAGGCTTAGAAGTAACAATTCGTTTGAGCCGCCCCCACGAAAACAAGAGGGCCACTTCCCAGGTGATAAATCACTGCTGACAGGGGGCATTACACGCACAAACGGACCGCCGATACCGCACCTTTAGAACAATTAATTAGCTGTCTGACACTCATTTATCACTGCAGCAATAAGGTGAAAAAAATCAAGAGTTTATTAAAGCTCCACTTAATTTCCAAGAGCTAAACGCCAGAAGCTGAGATACTTCACACAGACAACAGAAGCAACATTCACATTCTTACTTCATTTTACAGTACATCAAAAATTAGAAGCGTTCCCTAAAAAGCATCGTTGTAAACAAAATGTTTGGCAGATAGAATACAGCTGTCTCACGGCTACGTCACACCAGATTTTACAACACAAGATATGATCAACATATAATAAGCTACACAGGCACAAAACAAAAAAAACCTGTCAGGCCTCTTCAATAAATACTATACACATCATCACACTACCTAGCATTCTGATTTCTGTAAGACCACATCATTTAGTTAGGAAGTGTATAATATTTACCTAATCTATGCAAATACATCCCCATGCACTTTAGAACTGAAAGTGAAACGACTGGTAAAAAGCTGGCAGAGGGGAAAGCACCTCAGCAAACTGGGTTGGTCTTACTGCTCCCTAAAGCATTCATATATGGGTCCTCAATGGGCAACAGAGTGACATGTGAGGCCAAGATGTGACACTTGTCATGAGTTCTGACAGGACGGCGAGCAGCACTGTGGCCCAGTAGGGCCATGGACACAGAGCCCGCCATATTTTTGAGGATGTGTCAGTTTAACTGTCACTTCAACATATTGAGACACTGGAAGACTTCTCCATGTTTCAGCACTCTAAACATATTCAGACTAATATAGAAGCGCTACTACAGCTAACTACAACGGGTCTGCTTCCATTACAAATGCTTCAGCAGCATTATTTCAGTGCTTTACAAGACAGACCAGAAACAGATTTCTTTTCTTGGTACTTCTGATACTCAACATACACAAAACAAAATCACAATACAAGGATCTCTGAAAGCCTGGCCTGAAGTTGTCTAATTACTCATGCCAAGTTGCTACAGGTGATTGGCATCTGAGTCCAATCAATAATAGTGATTAGAACTGATTAGAAGGTCAGACAGTCAAAAAACGCAGAACAAAAGACAATCAGTTTGAGGATGAGGTCGAGGCATAGAGGGGACTGGGCTGCTGAAAATGGGCTTCAGCAGCTGGAGACTACGCTGAGCTGCTTAAATAACTCGTGCTGTTGTTTCTTTACGATGAAAGCAGCAACTAAATACTCTGGGGTGAAGCTGTAAATAAATAAATAGCACCAGTGGGTAAATGAATAACTGTAATAATAAAATAATATGTTCTATAAAATAACTGACATTTTCCTGTCTGTTTTCACTTGTAAATTCAATTGATTATAGGAACAGAAAATCCTTTCCTTACATGAACAAATATGGTACTGAAGAAACTAACCACTGAAGCACACAATCATCCAATAAGACACGGTCAGTATATACAAACTATTAAAGGCCCCAAACCACCCAAAGAATGAAAATTCACTTCAGCAGTTAATTTTCCATGTTTCAGAATCAAACAGTTCAGGTAAATTTTTTGTTGGACAGCTGCTGGTCCAGTTTGGTTCAGACGTGGTTGCGAAGCGATGTGAAGGTGTCGTTCTTCATTCTGATTCGAGCCTCAATTTGCCTCTCTGTCTCTAAGCCAAGGGTCATCAGTCCCGACATTTTATGGGAGGTGAGGTGGCTGCCCCGGCTCTCACAACCTGTGCAATGCAAAGATAGAAAGAGTCAGGGCAGCACACCTCACACCCCGACCAGAAACCCTCAAAACTCAAATGCTGCATCAGGAGCATTCATCAAGAAGGAAAACAAACACAAAAATCTGTCCGTTTCGTTTGCTCTGATTGCAGAAATATCGAATAATCACAGTGAGATTGTCGTTGCCTTCTATCTTTAAACCTTACTTAAAAAGTACAATTATAAATGAAATTATAAATGGAAAGACCTGGGAAAATGAATGAAGGACTGCATTTAGGAAAAGCTGAGACTACTTTCTGAACCATCATCCTAAATACAGAATTGATAGTCAGTTTTCAGAACTTCAGCTTTGACATTTTGCCATGACAATGAAATGTGTTGTTTGAATCCTGCCAAAAATACAAACGTGGGACCAATGTTGTAAATGAATAGATTCCCGGCTGCATCTTTTTCTCTACAAGAAATGCATCTGAACATCTTGCTGCATGAGTTTGTGTTGGTTTCATCGAAACCCAAGAGAACTCAGCACTGTTATTGAATTAGAGTAAACCCAGTGGGTTTGCAGTCGCACGGGCTTCAGGTTCCCATCGTTGCAGGTATGAAATAGAAGAAGTAAAAGACTGATGCATCAGAATCTGAAAGACACTGATCAGGTGTTTATCAGGTTGTATTTTTTTTCTTCAATCTAAGCTTCAGTTTCTAAACACATAAGAGATTCCCTCCTCGGCACCTCTGTTGACACTTGATATGAGCTGTTTGTTTTTCATCAAACATGGTTCCCATCAGCTAAATTTCTGTCCTGCCATCAACTTTAACATTTCACATTACTACCTAAGGCTTGGATTTTTGTTTTATGTAACCATTGAACATGATTTAAAGGAAGATCCACTGCTGTGAACACCAGCTTTCTACCACTGCTATTCTTCTGACTGTAGACTAAGCACAGATTGGTTGCAAATGGTCTTTCAAATTGTCAAGAGAAGTCAGACTGCTTCTCTCAGCTCACCGCTGATGCATTTTCACCTTGACATTGTGTTTGCTTACACATTCATGCTAAAGATTAGTAAACTACAAAATCTCCAGCTTGTATTGAGGTTGTCCCACTTGCTGGTGACAAATTAATCAAGCGCAATCAATAGTAGCCAAGGTGCTACCTTTTATAATTTTAAGGTTAGATTTAATTAATGTCAGACCCTGAGAAAAACAGATTATTATTTATTTATTTTTATATTCTTTTTCTGCTTTTTTGTGGTAGTATCAGCTAAATTTTTTTCAAAGTAGGCTGACAGGAAAGGGGGATTTTTGAGAGAGGGGTGGAAGTCATGCGTTACAGGACCTCAGGCCGGAATCGAACCCAGGTCTGCCGCGTTGAGGACCAAGGCCTCTGTACATGGGTCATGCTCACTACCCCTGCTGCATCTGTTTGTGCACTTACAAAACCTACAATGTCTTTTTCTTTTTTTCAGATAAAATAAATGACATTTCCATTTCTTGCCGTGGGCATACTATGACCAGGTGGAATAAGGAAGAACAGGCATAAAATAGCAAAGCTGAAATCTGCGAATACAAAAAAAAACCTTCAAATTCTAAAAAAAAAAAGAGATGGCAGTAAATGTTTTAGTTGAAGGACTACTTTGATCTGCACTTAAATTCTTATCACCGTGAAAGCACGGAAGTCAGAGCTGTACAGTAAGTGCTGATTTTCACTTGCATTCAATTAGAACCTGAAAAAGGTGAATGGTTTCATTTGTAATAAAGGGACTACACAGATATCTAAACAACTGCTGAATCAAGCATATAGAAAAGTTAGGGAACTATTGCCTGTCATGTCAAGACTCTCTGTTACCATTTAATAAGATACAGAAAGGCAATGAATGAGAAAAAAGCAAAAAAAAGTCCAGCACACACAATGATCCCAGCAACGCCTCAGCACCATTACAACTGATAACCTGCTTCAGGATAAAATAACGCTTATGTTCAGCCCAGAGTCTGATGTTATCTTTGAAATCTAAAATAGTCATTACATGACAATGTGCTATCAAGGCATCTGCTGGGTTTCAAAGAACTACAAAGAAGAATCCTGTTGATTAGACGCCAGACACCTGAAATCTCCAAAAAGGAGGGAAATTAATTGTGCTATTCATTACGCCTTAATCAAGTGAGCAAATGTATGTGGCAGGTCAATATAAGGGCCTGTGGAGAGGATAACCTCAGCCCCCACATTCTGCAGAGCCCGAGCGGCCAGAGTCTAATGAAGACTGAATTTTAATCATCAGGAGGATATGGCTCCTCTAGGAGACACACATACAAATGTGAACCTCTGAATGCACACACACACACACACACACACACACACACACACACACACACACACACACACACACACACACACACACACACACACTACTGGTTCTCTTAGACCCACACACATTACCTCACCTCACTAGGTTTTCGTTGTCGCCTGGTCCTTTGCAAGTTGTACACTCAGTTCTTGTGTCATCCGCTTTGGGTTTTTTCTGCACTGCAGATTGGCGTTGTCTGCGTTCCCGTGGCAGTGGTTCCTATGGAAACACGGCTGATTAGAAGAGCTGGATGGCTGCTTGTTGGAGCCTTGGAAGTAAAATGAAATTTAAAACCGGGGGTAAAATTAGCTAAAAGTCACTGTGATAAGCAGGACTAGAAAAGTACAAATCTTTCACAGTTCCAAAACACTTCTAAGCCATTTCTAGCTTAGAAATTAAACGCTTAGCAGTCTTCCTTGTTTTTCTATGATTGAACCTGTTTTTTTTCAGCCACTCAAGGGCATGCACAAAGAGGTTCCTACGGGTCAACAGCACGGCACGTCTGCTCTGGGAGTTTACTGAACCACTGTTGACACTGAGAATTGAGGCGTGAGTCTGAGACTACAGCAGACAAGATCCTTGGAACAGGTGAAATGAAAAGGGAAATATATGACCAGATTTTCTGATGCAGTGGGCAGAGAACCCAAGCATTCAGTATCATTCATCTAACCCCCTTAGTTTTACCTATGGAAAGCAGACTTGGAGGATTACATTAATGGGAGCTTTTAGTCTGCTAAGGAAAAAATTAAGAGTTTATTTTAAATAAAGTTTAAAGCAAAAACAAATTAAGAAAGTAGAGAAATAAAAGGTTAAGACTAGAAAGATTTCTTAACATTTTTCTGCAGCATGAAGTGACTAACCTCAACTTTCTCTTCTCTTTCTTCAGCCATAGGAACTCTCTTTCTCTTCTGCCCCCTGGTTCTCTGTGAAGAATAAACATTTTACTTAAGCACCAGAGAAATTCCTGTAGGCTTTATTCAAATCAGCTCACTGGATCAGCTTAGACTCTAAAGAGTCAACTTCATTTACTTTCTAAAGTCTTCATAAATAAAATCTGTAAGAAAGGTGCCAAACCAAGGAGAGAATAAAATAACACATGTATTTTGGCTTTGTTCCATGCACACACGTGGACTCGGAGCAACCCTGGCTCTTACAGCTTATCAAGTGTGTATAGCCCTTTTTCACCTTTGTCATGTTATGAACATGTTATACTCGCGCACTGGGTTGTCACACAGGTCTGTGTGGACCGTGTTCAAGCTTAATAAAGCGCTGTAGATGTTTACACTTGATGCAGACGGAGGTGCAGTACCGTATTTTTCGGACTATAAGGTGCACTTAAAAATCCTTAAATCTTCTCAAAATTTGATGGTGTGCCTTATAATCTGGTGCACCTTATATATGACTCATATAATATATATGACCTTCTTACTGACCGATTTTATGTGCTAATATGCGCTCAAAAATCTGTTAAAATGTGTAAGTACGACTTTGGTATGCAACGAAGCTGCTCCACTGAAAGGATATTCAGAGCATTACTGTACACTGTGTCACCATAGACATCACATACGTAGACGCGTCGTTGGGCGGGTTCTGCCTATGCTGCGATGCGTCAGAGCGTCCGCCATGTTGAATGTGGCAAATCTGCAGTTACTCAGTCACTTAAACAGTATCAGAGGGATTTTAATCTCAGAATATACGTTGTATTCGTAATGTTTTTATTTTTGTAATATTACAAGTTTATTTTCGTATCCCTTTAGCTCCATTCTCCTGAATTTATTCTCGTAAAGATAAAAATAATTAAAATAGTCTAACCTGGCCCTATTACTCCAGAAGTGAAATAATTCTGCAAACTGACTATTCTGGAAATGTTCCCTCTTAATTATCATAATATGACGTTTTTCTCATAACATTACCACTTTTATGTTTTTTTTTTGTTTGTTTTTTGTTTTACCTTATTGTCCTAGGTCTTTTATTTCATATTAGTAATTTTACCTCTTTAATACCCCCCGAAAAAGTCTGTTCCTAAAGTTTCACATGTGACACGGTTTTATGAAATAATGAAGACCACAATGTTTAGATTTAACAAATTGATCCTTAAATTCACTATATATATATATATATATATATATATATATATAGCGTCAATTCGTCTTGGGAATGACATACAATACATACAAGTCCTGCACAGTGGTCAGAGGGATTTTAAG
This sequence comes from Fundulus heteroclitus, assembly GCF_011125445.2. Classification (NCBI taxonomy): domain Eukaryota; kingdom Metazoa; phylum Chordata; class Actinopteri; order Cyprinodontiformes; family Fundulidae; genus Fundulus; species Fundulus heteroclitus. Next base: position 33,022,526 of record NC_046373.1, read on the forward strand.
CCATTCTTCTTGCAGGATAGTGGCCAGGTCACGACGTGATGCTGGTAGAGGAAAATGTTTTCTGACTCGCTCCTCCAAAACACCCCAAAGTGGCTCAATAATATTTAGATCTGGTGACTGTGCAGGCCATGGGAGATGTTCAACATCACTTTCATGTTCATCAAACCAATCTTTCACCAGTCTTGCTGTGTGTGTTGGTGCATTGTTATCCTAATACACGGCACCTCCTTCAGGATACAATGTTTGAACCATTGGATGCACATGGTCCTCCAGAATGGTTTGGTAGTCCTTGGCAGTGACGCGCCTATCTAGCACAAGTATGGGGCCAAGGGAATGCCATGATATGGCAGCCCAAACCATCACTGATCCACCCCCATGCTTCACTCTGGGCATGCAACAGCCTGGGTGGTACGCTTCTTTGGGGCTTCTCCACACCGTAACTCTCTTGGATGTGGGGAAAACAGTAAAGGTGGACTCATCAGAGAACAATACATGTTTCACATTGTCCACAGCCCAAGATTTGCGCTCCTTGCACCATTGAAACCGACGTTTGGCATTGGCACGAGTGACCAAAGGTTTGGCTATAGCAGCCCGGCCGTGGATATTGACCCTGTGGAGCTCCCGACGGACAGTTTTGGTGGAAACAGGAGAGTTGAGGTGCACATTTAATTCTGCCGTGATTTGGGTAGCCGTGGTTTTATGTTTTTTGGATACAATCCGGGTTAGCACCCGAACATCCCTTTCAGACAGCTTCCTCTTGCGTCCACAGTTAATCCTGTTGGATGTGGTTCGTCCTTCTTGGTGGTATGCTGACATTACCCTGGATACCGTGGCTCTTGATACATCACAAAGACTTGCTGTCTTGGTCACAGATCCGCCAGCAAGACGTGCACCAACAATTTGTCCTCTTTTGTACTCTGCTATGTCACCCATAATGTTGTGTGCATTGCAATATTTTGAGCAAAACTGTGCTCTTACCCTGCTAATTGGACCTTCACACTCTGGTTCAATGTGCAATTAATTGAAGATTGGCCACCAAGCTGGTCCAATTTAGCCATGAAACCTCCCACACTAAAATGAGAGGTGTTTCAGTTTCATTGTCCAACCCCTGTGTGTCCGTCCGTCCGTCCGTCCGTCTTCTTCCGCTTATCCGGGGTCGGGTCGCGGGGGTAGCAGCTTCAGTAGGGAGGCCCAGACGTCCCTCTCCCCATTCACTTGGGCCAGCTCCTCAGGAGGAATCCCAAGGCGTTCCCAGGCCAGCCGGGAGACATAGTCCCTCCAGCGTGTCCTGGGTCTTCCCCTGGGCCTCCTCCCGGTGGGACGTGCCCGGACCACCTCACCAGGGAGGCGTCCAGGAGGCATCCTGACCAGATGCCCGAGCCACCTCAACTGGCTCCTCTCGACGTGGAGGAGCAGCGGCTCTACTCTGAGTCCTCCCCGGATGACTGAGCTCCTCACCCTATCTCTAAGGGAGAGCCCAGACACACTACGGAGAAAACTCATTTCAGCCGCTTGTATCCGGGATCTCGTTCTTTCGGTCACGACCCAAAGCTCGTGACCATAGATGAGGGTAGGAACATAGATCGACCGGTAAATCGAGAGCTTCGCCTTTTGGCTCAGCTCTCTCTTCACCACAACGGATCGGTACAGCGTCCGCTTCACAGCAGACGCTGCACCAATCCGCCTGTCGATCTCCCACTCCATCTTGCCCTCATTCGTGAACAAGACCCCAAGATACTTGAACTCCTCCACTAGGGGCAGCACATCCTCCCCAACCCGGAGGAGGCACTCTACCCTTTTCCGGTTCAAGACCATGGTCTCGGATTTGGAGGCACTGATTTTCATCCCGGCCGCTTCGCACTCGGCTGCGAACCGCTCCAGTGAGAGCTGTAGATCAAGCCCTGATGAAGCCAATAGGACCACGTCATCCGCGAATAGCAGAGACGCAATCCTAAGGCCACCAAAACGGATCCCCTCAACACCTTGGCTGCGCCTAGAAATTCTGTCCATAAAAGTTATGAACAGAATCGGTGACAAAGGGCAACCTTGGCGGAGTCCAACTCTCACCGGAAACGAGTCCGACTTACAGCCGGCAATGCGGACCAGACTCTGACACCGGTTGTACAGAGACCTGACAGCCCTTATTAAAGGGTCCGGTACTCCATACTCCCGGAGTACCCCCCACAGGATCCCTCGGGGGACACGGTCGAATGCCTTCTCCAGATCCACAAAGCACATGTAGACTGGTTGGGCAATTTCCCATGCCCCCTCCAGAATCCTGCTGAGGGTGTAGAGCTGGTCCAGTGTTCCACGGCCAGGACGAAAACCACACTGCTCTTCCTGAATCCGAGATTCGACTATCCGACGGACCCTCCTTTCCAGAACCCCTGAATAGACCTTACCAGGGAGGCTTAAGAGTGTGATCCCTCTGTAATTGGAACACACCCTCCGGTCCCCCTTTTTAAATAGGGGAACCACCACCCCAGTCTGCCAATCCAGGGGAACTGCCCCCGATGTCCACACAATGTTGCAGAGCCACGTTAACCAACACAGCCCTACAACAACCAGAGCCTTAAGGTACTCAGGGCGAATCTCATCCACCCCTGGGGCCTTGCCACCGAGGAGCTTTTTAACAACCTCGGCAACCTCAGCACCAGAGATTGGAGAACCCGACCCAGAGTCATCAGGCTCTGCTTCCGCAATGGAAGACGTGTTGGTGGGATTAAGGAGGTCTTCGAAGTATTCCCCCCACCGAAACACGACGTCCCGAGTCGAGGTCAGCAGCACACCACCCCCACTGTAAACAGTGTTGGTACTGCACTGCTTCCCCCTCCTGAGACGCCGGATAGTGGACCAGAATCGCTTCGAAGCCGTACGGAAGTCTTTCTCCATGGCCTCTCCGAACTCTTCCCACGCCCGAGTTTTTGCCTCGGCGACCAGCCGAGCCGCCTGCCGCTTCGACCGTCGGTACACATCAGCTGCTTCCGGAGTCCCACAGGCCAAAAAAGCCTTGTGTGTGTGTGTGTGTGTGTGTGTATGTGTGTGTATATGTGTGTGTGTGTGTGTGTGTGTGTGTGTGTGTGTGTGTGTGTGTGTATGTATGTATGTATGTATGTATGTATGTATGTATGTATGTATATATATATATATATATATATATATATATATATATATATAAATAATACATTGGCTTATTTATACTACTTGAAAATCTATATATGCACATCTATGTCTAAATACAATAGTCTGTACTGTATGCAGGCTAAAAACCTTGAAAAAAGAATGGTCTTGCACAGCTTTTTTCTAGTGTTGCCACTCTGCAGCTTTAGTGTGTCCAGTTTTGCAACATGGTGCAGCCTTAGTTTATAGAAGGCAGATACAAGTAGTGAAATCAGCCCGAATACATTTCCATACAGCACAGGAATGAGGCATCTTCTCTGATCCATGTTCACTACAACAGAACTTAACTTTTTTCTGCCACATACAATATGGCGGTGACGTTGACGTGCGAACCTGCGCCCAACGACGCGTCTACGTCTATGATGTCTATGTGTGTCACGACCTGATCGGACCCCTGAGCAGTCTAAAAGACTGCCTGACTGTAATGTTGAAACTAGAAGTGCATTCATGTAAAGGCACCCACATACTCTGGCGTAGTTCACTCCGGAGGTCCGCGCATACTCAAGGTGCATACAGGTACGTGTCACACTACAAACTTCTTGGAGGCAACAAGTCTTTACATCAAACTGTTTCATATGTGACACTGAGCTTGATACACTGAGTTGCTACAACCAGGCGATTGCAAGGTCCCACGGCATCACAGTCCCTCTCTGTTCTCACTGACAAGTGTGCGGTGGGCGCCTGCTGGAAAAAAAAACGGTTCTCGGTGCTCAGCTAGCTAATCACACAGTTTAGCATCCGTTCCGCCGCTTTGTCCCACTGGCAGAAAGTGGGGAATGGAGCTTATGAAATTCCCACAGAAAATGTGGGAATTGTAGGAATTTGCCACAAGAAATGTAGGCAACAGTAAGCTTGAAGGGTAAAATGCTATGAAGGGTACAACATCTGCGGACAGTCACTGCGGATTCCGCCAAGCTCACAGTATCCGCACAGTACAGCTAAGTATGTGAGAGCCTTTAGGCAGCCCGCGCCTGGAGTACGCCCTAGCAACAATAAACCTAGTAAGTTAATTCAATATAAAAGTTACGTTTATTTTAGCCTTATGTTAGAAAAAGGGCAATGTAGTCCAACTACTCTGTCGTCCCGACAGAGATGGATAGAGAGCTGTGTACGTGAAGGGGCAGAGTGATATTACACATGTGGGAAGAATGTTTTATGTGCCTTATAATTTGTTGTGCCTTATATGTGGACAAAGACATTAATTCACTGTGCAGCTTATAATCCGGTGCGCCTTATGGTCAGAAAACTACGGTATTCTCCAAAAAGAAAGGAGGGCAGTACTAATCATAACCAGGGGAAATGCAGTAAACAAGAGAAGAAACAGTTTATGTTACACACCCAAAATGCCCGTGCGCATAGACGATTATGAAGAATAGTTGGTGTGTTTATGGCAGCTAAGCAGAAATAAACGCAGGGTTAGAGACCTAGAAAAAGATGCTATGTTGAGGATAGGGATAGGGATCTTTTTTTGAATAAAAGGTTTAAAAAACACTTTGCTTTACATACTGTGGACTGTTGTTTTAGGCTTGATTTACACTGCAAGTGATGGAAGATAGAAATAGAAGTTAAAATCCTTGTTTGTACCCACAAACTTGGCAAATAAATTCACTCCTGAAGGCAAGGCAAGTTAATTTGTATAGCACATTTCAGTAATAAGACAGCTCAAAATGCTGAACATTAAAAGAATATAAAAGAAAACATACAGAGGAAAGTACATAACAGTATAATAGTAGCAGTAGGTCTAGATAAATCAGACTACTGACTTAATCTAATGATGTTTCAGTTAACTACAATGGTTTAAATTGAACATTTAAAGGCAACTCTAAACAAATACATTTTTAACCTTGATTTAAAGGAACTCAGGGTTTCAGAACTTTTAGAGTCTTATGGGAGTTTGTTCCAGATAGGTGGAGCATAATAAACAAGTGCTGCTTCTCCGTGTTTGGTTCTGGTTCTGGATATGCAGAGTAGATTTGAGCCAGAAGACCTGAGTGGTCTGGATGGTTAATACACTGATAACAAGTCTATGATGTATTTTGGTGCTAAGCCATTCAGTGATTTATAGACTAATAGAAGAAAGTATTCACTATGGCAACAATATATGTACACTGTTTTCCGTCACAGAATAAATAGTAAAACAGTTTGAATGAAACTTGCACATGACCACTTACAAAAATTTGTAGGTGCACAACACTGCACAGCGCCAGTTCCTGGGGTCCACGCATGGGGCGGGGACAACATGATTGTGTCACTTTTGGCACACACACCGTGGCACCCAGTTCAGTCTGTGGTGTAATGAACCTAGTTTGAAGGTGCGTTCTAACAAGAAACTTTAAGTAAGGCATTTTCTGTGGAATGGAGCTCATGAAATCCAGACTAAAAAATGTCAAAGAGCTCATGTTTTTCCATAAAATAAATTAGTTGTTCTGCAACTACTCTTTCCAAGAACCTTGGACATAAAAGGATTCTTGGAGATAGGCTTGTAATTTTAAAGCTGGGTAGGATCCAAGTTGCAATTTTTTTAATAATGGCTCAACAATAGCATGCTTGAAAGAACTTGAAAGAAGGAACCACACCTGTTGAAAGTGAAGTATTCTAAATATCTACAATATAAGGGCCAATAACAGAGAAAACGTTTTAAAGATTTGGGCAAGTAGAAATTTTCAATTTATCACGTAAACCTGACATGTCCTCTAAACTAACTGGATCAAACACATTCAGAGACTGGGAGGCTGGAGAGATATAAACAAAATTTTGACACCATGAAGGACAAATGCTCCCTCTTAAATGATAGACATCACAGTCAGCTTTAGAGAACACAGGTATTGTAAGGGTCACAGGTGAAACGAGGGAGTTCATTGTTTCAAATGGCACCTTAGAATTGTTCTTATTCAAGGTAATAAGATTTGAGAAGATAAGATAAGATAAGATAGTCTTTATTGATCTCACAATGGAGAAATTCACTCGTCACATCGGCTCATACAAGAAGGTGCAGAGAAGGGAAGGTGCATTCAGTTATATACAGTGAATCTTCATATATACAATGGATCAGAAGAATACCAAAAAATACAAAAAAATATTTCACTCTGGTTGTTTTTAATCAGTTAATTTAAAGAAATCCAAAGTTCCCTGAGATGGAGCCTGTGAACATCTAGCTTAGTGGATTTCCACAAGCGTTCAAATTTGCGAGACTGTCTTTTGAATTTCCAAATTGACTCATTTATCCAGGGAGAAGCTTTCTTGAGTGGTACAATTATTAAAACACTCAGTAGCAACATCAGCATTGGGGCAGTCCTCCAGACAAGATGTATCAAACAAATCACAAAAATTCAGAGCAACCTCCTCAGTAATAACTCTCTTTATAATTCTACGTTTGGCTAGCAATGGGTCCAGAGGAAAGATATGGTTAAAAAATATACAGCAGTGATCACTCATATGTACATCGGTAACACACAAATTGATATTTAGGCCAAAGGTAAAAAGAAGTTCCAAGGTGTGGCCTTTTGTGTGTGTATGACCAGAGACATGTTGAATAAAACTGAAAGAGTCAGTGATAAATAAAAAGTCAGTTACTGTTTTACAGTTACTGTCCAGCACGACATTTCGGGATGATGAAAACAAAGTAGAATTTTCCTCCATGCCCTGAAGGGGAACTGGCACCAGGAACCGGGTGTGAATTCCACCGAGAAAGTAGCCGAGGCCCTTCCGTAAAGCGTGCTTCATTTTAGACTTAACCCCAGTCCTGCAGCCCCTCCTTTTCAGTCTCATTTTCCTGTTCCTCGCGCCCGGGTACCTACCCAGGGCTATGAGTAGGAACCGGAGATGAAGAAGAACATACAAATGGAGGAGGGAAGAACTGGCTGTAGCTATCCCAGCTGTCAAAGGTTTGTTTCATTGACACCTTTGATGTTGAGCGAAGTGCAAGGATTATAGGACAGAGTAGCGAAGACACCATTGTGGCAAATTAAAGCTATGACTGCAAAAATTTAAATATAATTTGAAAAAACCCGACGCAGAGGAGCAGGAGCGGCCAAGCCCAACAGCACCGCTATCTTCCTTCCTTCCCTGATGACGTGTGACACAATTTTCAAGAAATGGCTGCAACTCTTTGGCCAGTGATGTCTCTTCTCAGGTGAAAACTCACAGGTCAGTTTTCATTGGAACTCTACTGGTTAATGGCTGGCTGTGTTCTCTGCAGCTTTTATTACAGAATTTACAGATTTTTCTGTTTCAAAACATCCAAACTGTGCAAGACAGACTCAATATCTTCAAAAAAATTCTGAATTGTTTTAGGGGAAAAAAAACGTTCTGAATTTTTTTTTAAAATAAGAGGCTTCAGAACTTGACCAACAGTTTCCCACAGAGAAACATTTCCACCCTGTAGTTCAGTAGATATTCTTTTAATACTTTATACTTCTTGGATGAGTGAACAAAATATATATTTTTGATATGGCAATGGGGTGGGATGTATTCAGTCCCCCTGAACGTATGAATCTCATGAATGTGCTGAGTTGGCCAACTTTTTAACAACTATGCCTCCCTGCACTACTTTACTAATCCAGTGACATCAATTACAACCTCAAATGTTGATTTTTGATATTAGTTGTTTGTATGTCATAGGGTACATACATTTTACTATTGTCATTATTACAGCACAGAAAGGCAGACATATTTTGTAGTGGTCCTGGAAAAACAAATATGATTCCTGATTATTTTATCACAGCAGTTGGTGTTTTTCATTGCAAGGCTTTTAAAAGCTTAGGAAGAATCTGTGATTCAACACTCCCCTCTACTACACTGGAGTGAAGCATGCCATCCCTTCATAGAAAGCTTAATGCTGCATGAGAGGAAATACAAATCCAACATCTCTCTGGTAGCAAGCGAGCATCTGAGCTGCTGGGGAAGTTTAAAAGGGGAAGAAAAATCAACAACATATTTAACCAGATTGTGAAAACAATTCCATCTGTTGCCTTTGGCTCACCACCACTCGCCAGATGGAGGAGTTATCATTAAGAATGCTAACTGCAAGAACGCTGCCAACTGGCATCTTCAGAACTCTATTACCCCTGGGTCTGCAGTGTAAAAGAATGGCCAACTTTATTTAACAAATTCTACATTTAAAGCACTGTCTGCTAAGGCGATCTGAAAGAGCGGGGGGTGAGGAAGCTGGATCAGCTGAAAAATGTTCAGCCACACAGCACGGCTAATCTCAGGCTCTGCTCAGGTGAGGAAATTAAAACTGCAGGCGCTTTTTGTGTCCCACGCAAAATCAATCTTTTAATTAAGTACATCAGTGCATCTTTAACAAGCATGAATCATTTCACAGAGGATTAGAGAAATTAACAGAGCATAGGACAGATAGTAACTAGACATATTAACTTGACATAATTTTCACCTGATTAATTACACATGTTCATATGGAGAAGTTTAGGGTTTTAGCACCGTGCTGAGCTTAAGACGGCAGTAAACTATTTCCAATTAGTCTCCACTTTCAGCTGGTCTCTTATTAAGTTGCTTCAAGGGCAAGAAATAGCTTAATTATATTAAATAAATACAAATGATATGGAGATTACTTTTATATTAAAATCATTTAGAAGGCATTGGTGTCAGACTAAACAACAGAATGACGTTGTTTTTAATAAAGCCAATGAATTTTCGAAAACACTGACCCAGTATTGACCTTAGTTTGCTGCAGAATGTGACATCACAAAACACACTACATTTATACTGTAAATCTCTATCTCACTATGAAAAATAAACAGAAACTAATTCAAAATAATGACGAATTTGTTTTAGTTTAATAATGCTAGGGCCTACTTACTGGTGATTAGAATACATAAAAGGAAACAAATCGAAATGACAGCAATAGCTACAGCTGCTATTTCTATTCTACACACAACTACCACGACTAAACATTTTAAAGTCTGAGATTTACTGTCCTGTGTGTCTCTATGCTGTCCTATGACAGACTGACAACCTGTCCAGGGAGATAGGCCCTCCACCCCCTACGACCGTAAACGAATAAGCAGCTTTAGTCGATGGATGGACGGTCAAATCTGATGTGTTTGGCCACGAGAAAGGGTGGTTCCTAGAAACTGGAAGAGCTTCACAGCAGAAACAATGTTGAGGAGGGTGAGGGGAGGCAGTGTGGAGGAAGGTCTCAAGGAGTCCACCATCATCTCAACAGTCTTGAGCGGGTGAAGCTCTAGGTGGTTCTGACTGCACCAGTGGACCACCCAATCCACTCCCTGTCTATATATGAACTTGTATCTAGAGCAGACCAATGACAGCAGTGTCATCTGCAAATGTCAGTAGTTTCAATGACAGGTCTGCTAAAGTGCAGTCATTGTGTTCAGGAAGGAGAGAAGTAGGAAAAAAACACACGCCGGTGCTGATGGTTCTTCAGTGGGAGAAGACGCTCCTCAGCTTCACCTGTTGCTGCCGGTCATTCAGAAAGCTGGTGATCCCCCGACAGGTGGAGGCTAGCACTGTGAGCTGGGTTTAGGATGACAAACAACTGGACTTGTTTTCCGTAGAAGACGTTTCGCTTCCTCTCCAGGAAGCTTTCTCAATTCAAAAAGTCTGGAGTAATGTGGAGTAACAAGCTTTATACCATTGCCAAACAAAGGCCTTGTAATGGCTTAGATAACATGCAAATTCAACCGAAACAGGTCCACCCCTTAGTAATGGGCGGTCGTTGAAGTCATTAAGACAGTAGATTGAACCGAAACCGGTCCACTCCTCTATAACGAGGAGTCGTTAGGGTTGTTATTGGCTTGGCTTACAAGTCTTTAAGGCAAAGCAAGTCTATTAGTGCAATATGGAGGAGGAGGAGGTGGAGGAGCTGTTAAGTAAGTTGCAGCCACATCTGATCTCTGGTCCAGTCACAGGATGGACTTGGACATTAGTCTGACTCTACACCAATGACGAATGGAAACTGTGCAGAGCTTATTTTCCAGCTGATCATACCGCGGAAATTGTCGGACAAGGTTGTTCTCACTACTCAACTTTTTTTTTATTTTTCTACCTGGATTATTGAGATGTATCAGGACATATTAGCCTACGTTGTGTGCATCAACTTCCTCTATTACTGATGTTCCATGTGGACTCTTCTGGACAAAAGTGCCTATATACAAATACTTTCCTTAGACTGTTCATTAAAAATAAATGTGTTTTTAATGAAAATTAAGCTTTTCATGTGAGAAAAGCAGCATAACATGTTAGTAGGCCAGGTCAATCTTGAATTAATCTACAAGTTCATCTACAACACGGACAACTGCCACCTTCAGAAGTTCTCCTATGACTCGGCCATTGTGGGCTGTGTGTCTGAGGGGAACGAGCTTGAGTACCGGTCGGTCATCATGAACTTTGTGAACTGGTGTGAGAAGAACCATCTGTGCTTAAACACCAGTAAGACCAAGGAGATGATGATCAACTTCAGGAGAAGACCCCCAACTCACTCCCCCGTGAACATCCAGGGGCAGGACATAGAAACGGTGGAGAGTTTCAAATACCTGGGTGTTCACGTCAACAATAAACTGGACTAGACTCATAACACGGATGCTCTGTATAACAAGGGCCAGAGCCGCCTCCACCTCCTCAGGAGGTTGAGCTCCTTTGGTGTGAGCAGGCCCCTGCTAAAAACCTCATTTATCCACTGTATAAATGAGGACACACTGTATATATCTGATGCACCTTGTCCTACTTTTGGCACCTTCTTCTTCTTATTGATTACTGAGCCGATGTGACAAGTGAATTTCTCCAATGTGAGATCAATAAAGCCTATCTTATCTTATCTTAAAAGGTTATTAGAGTAGTAGTAGTAACAGTCTGAATTAGGAATGTAGGTTATCAATGAATGAGTTAATCTAACTGATCAACTAATGATTAATTGATAAGCGGCCATTCTCTTAAATAATTCATTCTCTTAAAAAAACAGAGTTTTCTCTTGCATCAAGATGTTTTTTCCTTAACATGAAGGGCTAATGTTTTTACAATATGCTGAATTTTAAAACAGGGACATTATTATATTTTAACAGTTTTATGTTCCACCTGTATTAAAGGAGCAATAAGTGATTTTTCACCACTGGTGAAGCTTGAGCACTGTCTGTAGACCAAAACAAGATGTGTATCAAGCCACGCCTTTCTCTACCTCGCTCCAGCACTTGGGACCCATTTCCCCTTCTCACCTGTTGCCTCGCATGCGCATATTTGCAAAGGATAAGTATACAGCAATACAGCGTCAACGCAGAGTGGAAGGGGCGTTGTTCAAGGTCCTCCAAACTGACGCAGAGTAGTTAGATGAGAAGCAGCATTTTACCTTCTCACTGCAGCTTCTCTTATATCACACATTGTCCTATAGGAGATTTCTTAAAGCTCCTGCTTTATCATGTACATATTAAATAAATAAAAGGAGACACTGCTCACTATAAGCCATTAACAACATCTCTAAAATCCTTGGATTTATAAGCTGCCGCTGGACTGTTTAAAGCCTTTCACTAAAGGAAAATGTGTGTATCTATTAACACATAAAGGCTCCTTCCTGACAAATGAACTCCCAGACATACAAATGTATACAGAAGCCAGCAGGACGTTGATTAGCAAGTCCTGATAAATGGAAACATGGCTTTAGAGAAGTGCGAGCACTTGGGTACCCTGGTAAAAGCATTAAAAATGCAAAGCAGGGTCCTTTTAGCAGCTGCCATCGCTTGCCTTGCATTTGAAGATAAATGCTGCACTGAAGTGCCGCTACTGAATGGCTTTGGCTGTCTGAGAAATCAGAAGGCTGCTTAATCCCCGAGAACCACGGCCGGGTGTTCAGCACATATCTGAGAACCATCAGTTCCAAACCTGAGCAGAGGAACACTCCCCTGTTTTCCACACAGGCAGAGGTCCGAGTGTAGAGAAGTGTAGACACATTACTCCTCTTTGTTCATTTCTTTGAAACACAAACTGCAGACTGGAGCACTTTCAAAATCAGCAGTCACACAAACATTAATTTTCCTACTGATGTCTCAGGAATGACCTTGTCAGCTTTGGACAGTGAAAAACAAAAAGCATGGGGGAAAAAAATAAAAAACAGAAGGGAAGAGAAATGAAACACACATCACACCCCACACACACCCAAGCTGTCAGATATCAATCTAAAGTGTTTTTCAAGGGAGCAGAGAGGCAGCTCTGCATTACAGGATCAGAGCATGGTCAGTTCAGATAAGCAGGATCCAGTGAGCAGCGCAGAGATGCCTCTGTTCCTGCTCATAGCTCACAAGAGGAAATACCCCTTCAGACATGGACTGTCCTCTATTAATCTGACTCTCACTGAACAAACCAGTTTCATGTCTGAATGCTTTGTCAGGTGTAAGCATGTGAAGATGAACCTATTCGCTCCAATTTATGAAATTGATTGCAACAGCAGTGTTTAGGATGCAGTTTTTCAATGAAATCGAGATGCATCTGATTTTGAATGTTTCCAGGAGTAAATTCTGAGCTGTTCAGATCAAATAGAAAGGTCTGTAAACGAATGAGAAAAATCCAACAACAGCCATCACACTCAGGATCCGGCAGTCTCCGGCATCCCTTGGCTGATGCAGTTCATATGTGCAGAATAACATTTCAATGCAAGAAGTGACAATATATAGAAAAAAAAATCTATTAAAAGCATACTGGTCTACGTACCGGCAAGTCTCATTGTTAGCATGAATAACTCTCACAATGTTTTCAAATATCTGGCATCTGTACTCGGTTTTCAATTGGCAGCTCAGAACACCACATACAGAACACCTTGGACTTTGTGGACAGGGTGAGGGATGTCATCATGGAGACAGCTCAAAAACTACAGTCTTTTTTGATGTCACATCATTCTTTTATGTGTTTCTGTTAATGAGACAGTGGGAGTGGTCTGTGCAATGTTAGAATCAGACACTACACTTAGCAATAGAACCACTCTTTCCACAGAGCAAAAGTGACAACTCCTTAAACTGGGCCTGCAGTCAATCTACTTTACATATGGGGGGGATATTATAGGCAGACATATGGGTGTCGTATGGGATCCCCAGTTTCTGCAATTATTGCAAACCTGTACATGGAGGAGGTAAGAGAGCCTTATTGTCCTTTTCAGGGAGACCACCGAGCCATTGGCTCAGGTACGTTGATGACCCCTGGGTTAAAATTAAATCTATAAATTTAAAATTAAATCTTAGGAAGGCCAACATTTTGCTGATCACATCAACTCGGTGGATAAATATATAAAGTACACACGAAAGTAGGTCTGGGTGAGACACTGAAATGTACCACAATAACCAACATAATTTTGCTCATTTTTGTATTTTCAGTGTTTAACAAAAACCAATTAGAGAATTAGGAATGCAAGTTATCAGTTAACGAGTTAATCTAAAGTTGATTAATCTTATTGATCAATTAACGTTTAATTGATAAGCGACCATTTTCTTAAAAAAAAATAGAATTTTCTCTTGCATCAAGATGTTTTTTCCTTAACATGAAGGGCTAATGTTTTTATAATATGCTGAATTTTAAAACAGGGACATTATTATATTTTAACAGTTTTATGTTCCACCTGTATTAAAAGAGCAACAAGTGATTTTTCACCACTAGGTGAAGCTTGAGCGCTGTCTGTAGACTAAAATAAGATGTGTATCAAGCAAGGCCTCTCTCTACCTCGCTCAAGCACTCGGGACCCATTTCCCCTTCTCACCTGTTGCCTCGCATGCGCATATTTGCAAGGGCTAAGTATACAGCGATACAGCATCAACTTTGAAGGAACCTCCGTCCGTCCGTTGTCTTCCGCTTATCCGGGGTCGGGTCGCGGGGGTAGCAGCTTCAGTAGGGAGGCCCAGACGTCCCTCTCCCCAGCCACTTGGGCCAGCTCCTCAGGAGGAATCCCAAGGCGTTCCCAGGCCAGCCGGGAGACATAGTCCCTCCAGCGTGTCCTGGGTCTTCCCCTGGGTCTCCTCCCGGTGGGACGTGCCCGGAACACCTCTCCAGGGAGGCGTCCAGGAGGCATCCTGACCAGATGCCCGAGCCACCTCAACTGGCTCCTCTCGACGTGGAGGAGCAGCGGCTCTACTCTGAGTCCTCCCCGGATGACTGAGCTCCTCACCCTATCTCTAAGGGAGAGCCCAGACACACTACGGAGAAAACTCATTTCAGCCGCTTGTATCCGGGATCTCGTTCTTTCGGTCACGACCCAAAGCTCGTGACCATAGATGAGGGTAGGAACGTAGATCGACCGGTAAATCGAGAGCTTCGCCTTTTGGCTCAGCTCTCTCTTCACCACAACGGATCGGTACAGCGCCCGCTTCACAGCAGACGCTGCACCAATCCGCCTGTCGATCTCCCGCTCCATCTTCCCCTCATTCGTGAACAAGACCCCAAGATACTTGAACTCCTCCACTAGGGGCAGGACATCCTCCCCAACCCGGAGAAGGCACTCTACCCTTTTCCGGTTCAAGACCATGGTCTCGGATTTGGAGGCACTGATCTTCATCCCGGCCGCTTCGCACTCGGCTGCGAACCGCTCCAGTGAGAGCTGTAGATCACGCCCTGATGAAGCCAATAGGACCACGTCATCCGCGAATAGCAGAGACGCAATCCTAAGGCCACCAAAGCGGATCCCCTCAACACCTTGGCTGCGCCTAGAAATTCTGTCCATAAAAGTTATGAACAGAATCGGTGACAAAGGGCAGCCTTGGCGGAGTCCAACTCTCACCGGAAACGAGTCCGACTTACTGCCGGCAATGCGGACCAGACTCTGACACCGGTCGTACAGAGACCTGACAGCCCTTATTAAAGGGTCCGGTACTCCATACTCCCGGAGTACCCCCCACAGGATCCCCCGGGGGACACGGTCGAATGCCTTCTCCAGATCCACAAAGCACATGTAGACTGGTTGGGCAAACTCCCATGCCCCCTCAAGAATCCTGCTGAGGGTGTAGAGCTGGTCCAGTGTTCCACGGCCAGGACGAAAACCACACTGCTCTTCCTGAATCCGAGATTCGACTATCCGACGGACCCTCCTTTCCAGAACCCCTGAATAGACCTTACCAGGGAGGCTTAAGAGTGTGATTCCTCTGTAGTTGGAACACACCCTCCGGTCCCCCTTTTTAAATAGGGGGACCACCACCCCAGTCTGCCAATCCAGGGGAACTGCCCCCGATGTCCACGCAATGTTGCAGAGCCGCGTTAACCAACACAGCCCCACAACATCCAGAGCCTTAAGGTACTCAGGGCGAATCTCATCCACCCCCGGAGCCTTGCCACCGAGGAGCTTTTTAACAACCTCGGCAACCTCAGCACCAGAGATGGGAGAACCCGACCCAGAGTCCTCAGGCTCTGCTTCCTCAATGGAAGACGTGTTGGTGGGATTAAGGAGGTCTTCGAAGTATTCCGCCCACCGACGCACGACGTCCCGAGTCGAGGTCAGCAGCACACCACCCCCACTGTAAACAGTGTTGGTACTGCACTGCTTCCCCCTCCTGAGACGCCGGATGGTGGACCAGAATCGCTTCGAAGCCGTACGGAAGTCTTTCTCCATGGCCTCTCCGAACTCTTCCCACGCCCGAGTTTTTGCCTCGGCGACCAGCCGAGCCGCCTGCCGCTTCGACTGCCGGTACACATCAGCTGCTTCCGGAGTCCCACAGGCCAAAAAAGCCCGGTAGGACTCCTTCTTCAGCTTGACGGCTTCCCTCACCGCTGGTGTCCACCAGCGGGTTCGAGGGTTGCCGCCACGACATGAACCTATTCAGTCAAAAAGTAAGTAACTTATAACTTTATAATGCTGTTACAAAGAGAACGTCTTGATCCGATGGGCATGCTATCTGCCATTTTGTGCCTGGCAGTGGCATTTTATTGGCTCTACTAAGTCTTGAGTGGCAGCTGTTCACATTCATGTACGGCTATGTAAACGAGATTAGAGATGGTGTGTAATGCTTAACCATAGTCCATCTAAAAAGATACCTTTAGTTCTTTCTATCTAAAATAATTAAATTTCACTCATTGCTCCTGTAAAATACTGACTGAATAAACAAAAATTCTGCATTTCTCACACATTAGCCCCTTTTCCATTAAATGTACCAGATTTAAAGACCGAGGCTTTGGTTTAACCCGGTAAACCAATGCCTGGGCCTTTTGGGTTTTCGTGTTTCCATCTGCGAGGGGTCATTTATGTAAAGCAATCCAATGACCAGAGACGGTTTGTTCATCAGGGCGATTGGGCGACGCACTACCAAAGAGAGAAAGAGAGAGGAGGGAATTTATAAATTAATCCAATCAATCTGCGTTAAATGTTACGTTGAGTACGTCGCCTCCTGTGGAATGTCTTTTTGGGCAATTACAACATGGTTGAATATCGCCCTGATCTCTCTCAAAGACGTTCATGTTAAGAACGTTTTTTTCAATACGCAGGCTCTGCAATGCGTTCTCTATGGCTTCCGGGAGTGCTTGCACTAACGTATTTACGTCATACAATACGTAGATCTGCTAGATTACTGTCAGGTGTGAGAAGAAGAATGTCCGAGTATGAATAAAGTTTGATATAAAAAAAAGTCTGAGAAATGTACTGGAGCATTTAAAACCACACCTACAGCAGCAATAGAAGTAGAAATGGAAGAAATGCCATTAGATTTAAGAAGAACAAAACTAGAAATAAATTATTGGCTGAATTTAAAAGGTAATAACTCAGAGCATCCAACTTGGGAAATTTTAAATCCATGTTGGGAAAAAGAAAAGAAAGAAATGAGGAGTTTTGGATGGACAATTGAAAAGAAAAGAATTTAAAATAAATGATTTAGAAATTACTCAAACAACACCAATATCAATTATACCACCATGGATTTTACCAGAAGCGACAGTAGATATGACAATAATGGAAAAGAAACAAGATAAATCCTACATTGTAGATAGTTATTCAGTACAGTTACATCTAAACAAATATTATCAATATATTCAAATTTATACAGATGCATAAAAAATAAAAAATAAAAATAGGAATTGCATTTGTAGTACCAGAATTCAATATGAGAATGGGAAAACGAATTACAGACAGATTATCAGTATACACAGGAGAAATGTTGGCAATATTATTATAGCTTTACAATGGGTAGAAGACATAAAACCATTAAAAACAGTCATTTGTTCAGATTCAAGTTCTGCATTATTAAGTTTAAAATATAATAAATCAGATAGTAGGATGGACATTTTATTAGAAATATTTCATACATTATTCAGAATACAAAACATGGGTTTAATAGTTATATTTGTGTGGGTTCCAGCGCATATTGGGGTAGAAGGAAATGAGAGGGCAGATAAATTGGCAAAGAGGGCGATTCAAAATCCTATACGTTTTATCATTAAAGGTATACTATGCAACCGGGGTTGATTTTCCAGCGAGGCTCCCCCCAGAGGGCGAAAGTAAAAGTGCACTGTCATAAAGATGCTCAGCTGTTCTGGTTTCTCAGTCAAGCCAGGCGCGGTTGTTTTGAGCTTAGCAGACAGGCGAACGCAACAAAAAGTGGAAAAAACGGCAGTACAAACAATGACTAACACAGTGAAGGTATGAACATCAAGCTTCCCGCAGCGCTATCTTGGCGAGGCGGCCGCGGCCGCCGCCCCGGCAGTTTTATTATTATTATTATTTTTTTATTTTTTATTTTTTTTATGTTGCATATAGTGAATGACAGGGCAAAAACACATGGAGTTCTCGCCGTAAAGCGAGACTTCTGTGTGTGCGGGCCGAGAGCTCTTGCAATTGCAAGTGCGGGATTTCCCCCACAGACCCCCAGGGCGGCCGAGAAAACCTTTGTTCGACCTGAAATAATTCATTTAATCATCCAAAACGGTATGGAACACATTAATTAACTGAAAAATGTTGCATAGTATGCCTTTAAAACAAGTAAATCTGAAGGAAAGAGTATAATTAAAGAAAAACTTATCGAAAAATGGCACAAAAGGTGGGATGAAGAAAAAAAAGGTAGATGGTTTTATAAAATTCAAAAAACAGTAAGAGAAAGAAGAAATGGAAGACGAAATAGAAAAGAGGAGAGGGTGATAACAAGATTAAGATTTGGGCATTGACTTTACATCAAAATGTGTGAAATGTTAATTGTAAGTCAAAACTAACAAAGCACTGACTAGCTGTCAGTTTACCCATTAGATGGGTCACTTTATCTATCACTGCAGCTATTGCCCCCCCTGACACATTTGGCAGGAGCCGCCACTGCCAATGTACCACTCTGGTCCAGCAGGCGAAAGCAATAGGACAGCAGTCAAACAGACAAATACAGAGAGGTTGTATCCATAACCTGCCACTCATGCTGCCACTAACTTAGTGAACGCTTTGTAGTGACTTTCCAGCCCTGACAAACAGATCCAGTCTACGGGAAATCACTGACGGTCTGGCGCACAACAGGCAGCAAAAGCGGGGCTGGTCGCCACGGGAGGCCTGCCTGTCAGCAGGTCTCTGCCGCTCCCGACAAGTCCGAGCAGAATTTAAATTATCCCGATGAACTGAATGACATGAAACATTAAGAATTCCCAGGAAAGCCCTCACCATCACCTAAGCTTTTAGCTTCATGTCATGATAGAAAATATCATGTTACCATTTTTCACAGTAATGCCCTCCGCTTATCTGTCATCACATACTGTACATGCATTCTGAACACATCAATGAGTTTTGGTTAAAAGGTTGACTGCTCCGCCAGGCAGCCAGGCTGAATGGGTGCTATTTAGCTGACAGCTTGCTGAGTGTTTATATTTAAAAACAGAACCGCATAAAGAGCATTTTGCACCATTGTCATCATTAAACAGTCCAAGAATAATCCTACACTTGACTGTGGACCTTTTCATGTTGCGTCTGACATGACGGTCTGGTTCCGCTTTAGAATGACCGGCAGCTGATTGGCAGCCATACTACAACACTGAAAGACGGGCTGTCTAAGCGGACATTATCAGTTAATCGGATGGAACAAACTTTGATCCTAGTCTTTTGGAAGGGAACTGTAACTATTGTGGCTTCAGGAAGCACAGAATAATTCATCCCAATCATCTGGATCAACTATTATTCCTGAAGAAACATGTTGATTGACATGTAGAATAAATACTGTCCAGGCCAGTGTGCAATTGGATGTGCATTATTTGAATTTACCACATGATCATTATTTCTTGATTGTTTTAGTCTATATTTCTAGTTTTCACCATAGCTAAACTATTCAACTGCCATGAGTATTATGAATGGAACAGAAAAGGCAGTAATTCTGAAATAATTAGTGAACAGTTATGAAGACCTCCATCTGAACAGTTACCCTAATTCTTATTGTTCATATTCTGTTTAGACTCAGCAGTTAATCTGAAGGAATAGTGATACAAGCCCATTGTGTGAAAAGGCTTCTTAATAGTGTAATACACAGATCATGAGATGCTAAAAGAAGTCCCTAAAAGCCCTAAAACACCATGACATAGCCTAAAGCCGGCTCTGACTGCTACTGACAGTCTGTCCAATCAGAAGCCATGGGAAAACAACGCTGATGCAGAACTGGACCCTGCAACATGACAATGACCCACAATAAGCCTGTTAATCCACCAAGAACTGGCTGAGAATTGGAAGAGGAATTGGAGAATTGGAAGAAGAAGAATTGGAAATGGAAAGTTTTTATACAAAAGAACCAGATATGCATATGAGTTTGATTTGAATGGAGATGCAAAGGTAGCAGCAGCTCAGTGCTGTCTAATCCTCTTGAAAGGTCTTACTCAAAAAGATTAGCTACAGAGCCAACCTGCATTTCCACATGTCTGATAGAAATCTCAGCTGCAGCGCTTACTTCATATTTGTGTTTTCGTAAAGACAAAACGACATGTAAAAACACTGTAAGCTAATGTGACCTCCAGAGTTGTGTGTGCAGTGTCTCACCTGACAAACCCAAAGAAACCTTTTCCAACATCTGACCTCTTGTCTCATTTCCTTACTTGTAATTCTTTACTGTAATTCTTCTCCTGGGAAAAAGTCTTGTTTCTTCCCAGCAGAGGAGGCGCAACGACAGACGTTTAACATGCAGCAAACTCTACCTCAAAGCTGTCTTTTAAACTAATGGCACTTCAAAGTACATTCAAAGTAAATACGTCCTAATCAGTTTTTTCATGCTTGTGCAACTTTGAACCTTAAGAAGAAAATGAGCAATCAGCATGAGAACACAGGTTAACCACTTGCAATCACTTAGCCCTCACATACATTACTTTCCTTCTAATTAACAAATAAAAGAGGAAGAGGAGAAAAGCAGACATGGATTTCAGTTCTTTCCTGTTCATCAGTACTTACCGTGCCTCTCACTTGTTGTTTCTTGGGTTCTGGAGACATCTCCTGTGGGATGAACTTGATTGGCCCTTTGATCTGTCTTCGAGACCTCTTGGTGCCATCAGGCAGCGTCTCCATGGCAATGTCAGCTTCGTCACTGCTGGCCTGGTCACACTCAGAGCATTGCCTGAAGAAAAATAGGAACTGTCACTGCACTTGTCTTACTGTTACTGTAAATTATTCAAACATTATAGGTTTTGTCGTTCACTGATCTGGCTTTTACCAGCCAATAGCAACTGCAAATGTTATACTGGGTCCAAATTTCATTTTTGGAATAAAAGCAATAAATAAATCCGTCTGTCCATCCATCACAGCTCCATACAGAAGTATCATAAACAATCCTGTTCTCCGTGGCACTAAATATATTTATTTTGATATCAGTAGTTCTTTTAGTAAAAACAAGTTTAATTACAGTTGATCTTAGCTGTAAATCACGTTCACAAGTGGTAGGAAAATGGAAATAATTGCCTTCAAGTATCTTTTATAGTTTTTTCTAACAGGGCAGGCAGGTTGATTTTAAAACAGCAAAACCCTAATTTGATTAACCTTGGCCTGACTGAATTCTTCTGGTTTGAACTCAGCTACATAAACAATGAAGTCATAAAAATTGGACACTTAATTTCTACCCCATGCATCAACTAGAAAGCTCCACTATCTGAGGAAGAGAAAAGGTTGGCAGACAAACCGCATCCTTTACCTCATATTTAGTAAAGTCAGAGCAGTGAACATACCCTGCTTTACCATCAGCAACCTAAACCAGACTCTGGGAACATAGAAGTCTGGAGCTATTCTCCAAACCACCTCAGACTTTTAATCCACACGTGGTTCATCATTCAAATGGTTTCTAGTTCTTAACCAAAAAAGGAACTGCAGCTTTATTAGAATTAGGATGCCTTGCTCCAGTCACAGACCAGCATCATTACAAAAATGCAAGGACTTCATGTACAACAACCAGCTGCCCTTCCTTGTTTCTATCATTTACAAAGTGGAAGAAAAAGATGCTGCCACCTTTTTAAACACAGTTCTATTTATTCTGTAATGACCAAAGTACATTTGAGTTGTTAAATGTGAAGAAGCAGAAGCATTAAATCACTTTTTAAGATAAGAAACTGCCGACTGTGGGAGGGGAAGGGAGACGGTGACATTTCTACCATCCCTGCATCTACTATCTGATAATACAGCTCTCACAGACGGAGCAAAAATGTCACGAATAATACAACTAAAATGCTCTCCAGATCCCACTGTTAGCTGCTCCTTTAGGAGAAGACAAATCAAAAAGAAGAGCCTCCTGATTATATCCACAGAATGAATGTGTTATGTCACATAAATGCTGCTTACAGGCCTCTCTATACAGCACCTGTTCAGTTCTGCTCACTAAGATGCCTACAGGTACATTGTCTAATCTGACTCAAGACCATTAAAGTTGATTGTGTCTCTAAAGCTGCTTTGGCAGCATTAATTGGTAAATTTCAGGTTGAATATCAGTAGTGTTATTATTAATTCTGATTTTCTTATTTCTATCATATAAGCACAGTGGGTATCTGCAGGCAGAGATAACTAAGACCAGCAGTGGGCAATGACCTGAAGTCCCACCGAAGCAACCGTGACTGTTGTCCAGACCCCGACCACTAACACAACACTGTTTGGTGATAAACTGTAAATATAGGTTTTATCCTTGGTGCAGATCTCATTTTCTTTTTTGTACAACCCATATAGGAAAATTGGTCTCACTGTCACCAGGGCATAAACAAATCAATAACATTCCAAAAGCAGTTAATAAAGAAACTGCTGTCACTGTGATAGTAGCAAATTCAAGAAATGCCTCTAGAATGGGAGTCAATGGCAGAAAAATTCTGAAGGGACACAGATTGCTCTTTTAGGAAGGACTAGGAAAGACTTAAAGACAAAAGAAATCATTAAATCTAAAAAAAAAAGCACAAAAAAAAGCAAAATTTAAAAAAAAAACATCTAAATAGGGACCCTCGGTATTCTGTGCAAAACTAATATTCATAAGAACCAGACGTAATTTCACTCTGAGTTTAATCTGATTATTTCAATTCAATATATAATTCCTGAGAACAAGCCTGAACCTGTTCTCATCAACCTAATAACTCTTAGAAAGGAGCTGTTAGATCATTTCTCATTACAGACGCTGCATTCTGCATCAACCGTATTCCATCAGCATCAACAGAACTCATGTTCTTTCTGCATTATTCGCATTAATAAGCTCAAACCTGTTTTAGTAGGGAACCAAGTCTTACCAGTAGCTATTCTTTGTCTTCTTGGGCATGCGGGTCAGTGGAGGCTCCAGGCAGCCCAGGTGATAGTAGAGTTTGCACGTGTCACACAGAACCAGCAGATGTTGGTCCTGGTTCTTCTTACAGATCCCACAGCTGCAAAAAAAAATAAAATACGTAGATAAAACTGGGACTGAGAATACAATATCCCTTTCCCTTTTTTTGTTGCCAAAAGAGTATCTTTAAGGAAACGGCTGAGCTCATTTAACCAACTCTATCTGGCAACTTTAAGTTGGGCTTAAATATGAATCTATAAAGTTGTGTCCATTTTGTTTCACAAACTATGGTTTAAATGTTTGTGGAGATAATGTATGTAGTTTTAAGGGTTTGAGAATTGTTTTGAGTTGAAAAAGATAAGTGTATATAAAACCCGTGTTCCGTGAACTGTTTTGGCAGACAATTATGCAGCAATTTCATTTCAGCACCAATGGTTTATTTCTTATATTATTTGGTAGTATTTGATTTTGACTAGTTCAATCCCATCAGCACACATCAAGCTGTGTCCATTTAGAATCATTGTTCTCACCCAGTTAGCAGACTGAAGAGGGGCAGATGTTTTAGCAAGGGTTGCATCCTTGCTAAGAAAAGTGTGAAGCCATCATTATTCACCATCAAAACCGCCTCAGGTGTAAGGAATCTGCTGCTAAGGAAATAAATTGCTGCTGAAAAAACAGATTTCTAAAGAACCTTGAGGTAAGAGGTCCAGCTGAAAAAGCTTTTAGGATGTCCAAGAGAGTCCAAAATGGGCCGGGATGGTCTCCTGCTTCCCCCAGGGCAGAACATACTCAAAATCAGCACGAATCAGTGACAGAGAGCACAGCTGGGACGCCTCTTCTGACTAAAACTGGAATTCTGCTGAAGTTCCACAAATGGACGGCAGGATTCTTTTCTCTCATTAGGCTTGCCTTAGATTGTTTTGGACACCTAACAAAAAGCATCTGTCTGCAGAGGAAAAAGATGACTGACGGCTACTGTGAATAATATGTTGTGCCATCAGTGATGCTCCGTGATCCAATCCATGTGTGAATATGGTTCTCAATCATGGCAGAGGGCTTACTCCCAAATCTGCTAAAGAACACATACATAAATAAACAGTGCAGTCAAAATGTCCTCCAGGAGTAACCTTATCCATCAATCCAGGAAAAATGTGGAGCTGATCTGTGTATGATGAGGCTCAGCATCACAAGGCAAATCTAATAAAAAATTGTGACTTGAAGATGAAAACATTTCTAAGTCATGGCCAGGACACTGTGTCTTTGAGGCAGCCTGGGGTCAGTTCTCCAAAGGAAACAAAACAACAAGCTGTGACCATTCCCAAACACTACGGAGACAGGACTGGTTTCTCCTCAGCCAAGATCCGGCCCACAAGTTGAAGAATGGTCGATCAAATGACAGACATTATGAAGGAGCCGCAATGGATTCACTGACTCTTTAAATAAAATTGATGCAATTGCTAATCAAAGGATTAAAAAGTAGGTTCATCTCTGGAATTGTTCTTTGCTACAGCATAGAAAGGTTTAAAATTTCAACATTTCAACAAACCACAGAACAACCGTATCACTGCCTCCACATCTGGCCATAACTGCCCAGATAAAAAGACAAAGCACTAATCGATCCAAGCTCAACTTCATAATCAACACAATGTCTACCTCCATTTTTTTATTTCAGGTTTTCTTTCTCACTTTGTATCATCAGATAAAATATGTATTTTTTTACCTGTAAAGAATTGCTGGAAGGCTTGAGGCCTTCCCCGGTGTTCCTCCCTCTTTCTTGCTGGGCTTCCTCTCCTTTGGAGCTTTCAGAATTGCCGGAGTGTTCAGTTTCTACACAAACACAAACCGAAACGTATAAATCATTCATTCAGATGATCAGTTTATCATCAATGTGTTTACTCCAAACATCACACAGGGGACGTGAGAAAGTTTGCCGTAAGGATTGGATAAACCACTCGGAATCTAAAATGCTAACGTATTTATACATGTTATATAATATCAGAAGTTAAGTAAGGATGAGGTATAAAGATGACATAGCCATTATGAACCCAATCCAGTCGGATGTTTCATGTCCACAACAGCCGGTTTCCCTTCTGGGTGCTTGGATCAGAAATTTAGATTGAACAGAAAATTTGAGAGCTTTCATACCCAGCAGAGCTTTTCCCAGTTAATATTAAATATAATCAATGCAATACTGGACTGCATTGCACTAGTTTAACGTTAGATTGGGACAACTGTGATTCAGTGCGTAGAGTCTCGCAATCTGAAAGGTGTGGGTTCGATTGCAGCTTCCTTCTGTCACATGTCAATACGCCCGTCAATCTGCATATCAGTGTATAAATGAGCGCATGTTGTGACTCTGGTGTAAAGCGCGTTGAATGGACGCTATGACTGGAGAAGCCCTGTATAAATCTTATCTTTCTGAAGAGCAGCATTGGTCTGTAGAGAACAGAGCAGACCGTGACTGGATGGACCTGAATTTCCATTGAACTTTGTAACTCCCGGGATGACTACTCCAATATGAAGGGAACAAACGTCTTAACAGGAATTACTTCAACTCAAAAGTAATTGTGCAGAAAGGTATAATATAATAAGGGGATGGTCAGGTGCTCTCCAAAAACTCCAGGTGTCCGCGTGGGTTCAAGTGAGGCGTCATTAGCCAGCTATGAGTGCTTTGTGTATTTTGAAATCAAGGGAAATGCTTGCACATATAAGATGCATGGAAGCTAGATGTTAATGCCATTTATTTAATGTTTATGAAAATGCATTAAAGAAACAAGTTTTAGGGTCAAATGGTGAGCATTTTTTAGAAAAACAACATTTTGTCAGAAGGGTGGTAGATTCATTACAAGCAGATTTTTGTGGGGAGTTTTCTTTGTGATTCTTGCTTTGATTGTTGCTGCATTTACTGCACAAGTTTGTAGAGCTCAACTTATAAAATGTTTAGCTTGGTATTTTTTAGGAAACTTGCTTGTGTAAGAAGTTAGGTTAAAAAAAATTAAATCAGTATTTAAATTTAATTGCATGTGGCCGACCACTTTGTGTTGCTTGTGAATTCGGAAAAGCTAAATAAGAGGAGCTGAAACTGCCTCTAAGTTCAATTACATCTAAGAGAATAAGTGAGACCTGCTGTATTTGGCGGATGTAAGACGACAGTAGAGTCTGATTATTTTCACTGGAATCTCAGCTGTGGTGCTTCCATGAAGGTTAATGAGAAAATTTATCTTGCAGCGACCGAGTCTGTCACTAAACAGACAAGGTTTCCCCAGAGGACATTCTAATCTGAGCCGGCCTGCTCTGCCTGAGGCAGCGCTCCTGAAGGGAAGCCTGATAGAGGCTCAGGTGACCCAAGCACAAGGGTTTGATAAGGCCATCTTCTCAGCCTGAACTAAAGTCCACTAGCATCTGGCCAAGAAAGAGCCCTTACTGCTACTATGGAGCTGTTTCTGTTTTAGACACAGATAGCAAAGTTTCCAGAAACAGACTGTAGAGGGAATTGGAGGAAGTAAGGATTTTAGTTAGATGACAGACTTCTGTGGTTATACACAACTACTCCAGAGTTTGGTCTCATCTTCTTATTCAATGGCTTGTCTATATTTTTATCACTACCTCCAGGAACTCCTTCAAGGAAAACTATTTCAGGCCACTAACCTCCTGAAGCTCATCGAGAGAAGGCCAAGAGGGACCAAAGCAGTAATCAAAACAAAGGGAGAGTATTTAGAAAAAGCTAAAGTATACACAACGTGTTGTATTATTTCACAATGTTGAATTTGATACATAGTTCTATATATATATTTGTCTTCACGCCGTTTCTACAATGTAGAAAGTCATAAAAATAAGGAAAAGCCATTGAATGACAACAGTGAGTCCAAACTTGACTGGGAGTGTATCTCCATCACAAATCCATCAAGTCATTTGAATACAAATGGGCAATGTTGTGGGCTCAGAGCATTTCCAACATCTTATATTTAAACTGAGGATATCAAGCATTGGTACCACTTGTAACCAACGTTTGCTAAGGCAAGTAGGCGTCTCTATAACCATCTCTGAGGGTATGAATCATGTGCTTCAGCTTTTAGATTAATCCATGCATGCATGCGCCTTGCAGCCACAGTTATCAGAGCTGCTTTGATTTTAGACCAGATTCTGTCTTCTCTGTTGCTTCTTGTGAATAAATGTGGAGAGCAGCAGTGAGGGCAGCCACCCTCAGCAAACTGTATGCAAATCATCAGCAAGAGCACCAAGGCTCATTTCAACATTTCCAAACAATTTTCTTCTGTAGAAGTAGATCCCTGGATTAAAAGGAAGGTTTCAACCAGACCCAAAGTGGATTTTATTCTTGTGAAGAGGGAAGGTCAGTCCTGCTCCAAGAAGCCTTAACATCAGACAAAATTATTTCATGTGCTGCAGTATTTTTTTATTTGTGATTTGAAACCTTTTTGCATGAGATGCCATAGACTCTTGTTTTATTAGCACTCCCTCTGCCCATATTTTGTGAATGTTGTCACTGAGAACTAGAGAGCTGTTTAAAAAATCTTTGGCAGAAAACAGCCGACGAGAACCACATCTTACTTTTATGCACTTCTGTTTTGAAACAGGCTCCAAACGTCACCAGATGTGTTTGTAAAATGTAGACGCTGTTGTAAACTGTTCAGATGATAAATCTGCATAAACATGACCTATTAGATATTAGCTTGTCAGGCTCTCTAGAGTAAATCACAAAGAGTAGAAAAGAAACAATATTCTGCTCAGTCAGTGTGTTGAGGTCATTTTGCAGGCTCTGGCAGTGCTCCTCCTGTTCCTCCTTGCACAAAGGTGGAGGTAGCGGTTCTGCTGCACTATGCGACCACTGCCGTCTCATGCTACCACTAGAGTGAAAGCACCGCCAGCATTCAAAAGTAACAAAACATCAGCCAGAAAGCATAGGAACAGAAAAGTGCTCTGAGGTCACCACCTGCAGAACCACTCCATTATTGGGGGTGTCTTGCTAATTGCCTATAGTTTCTAGATGTTGTATATTCAATTTGCAAAACAGCATGTGAAATTGATTGTCAATCAGTGTTGCTTCTTAAGTGGACAGTTTGTGCTGTGCCAACTCTTGATATACAAAATAACTATATTATGTTCCTAGCCGTTAGATATTTTAAAATACAAAAAAAGTAAATCAATATTTAAGATCAAAGTATCCACCTACGTAGCTTGTAAAATCTTAATCTCTACTAATTGCAAACCGCAGAGAAGAGACATTTAAAACTTTGGACTTATCATGTTCATAAAACCCGTTATTTTGTGAATTCATCAGCCAAATAATTGCGTCTTTTCCCCCCAAGAGGTATAGAAAAAAGAAATATGTTAATATTATGAATATAAGAACAAGTACCACCGTATGAATATTTTTATTCATTTTCGTCATCGATGTGTGGTTGTGTGGAGCGAGGCTCACTCCCGACTCGAGACAAGGCATGCAAATCTCAGCAAGCATGTACGTTTTGGCATAACACCGGCCCGGCCATGCAGCCACGGAGCTGCGGAAAGTTAGGTTTGGTCACCTTACAATGTACATATTAATTTGTTGATTGGTAGTTATTTGTAAGTTGTTGAAATTGCTGTAATGTGTGCAACATGGTGGCCTATTTATTATGTTATCATAAGTCTCGTATATCAGTCACATTCTCTGCGATTTACTGGCAATCAACTACAGTCGCCACAGAGTCCACCCCGTCACTCCAACACAATTTTGAAATCAAAAATAATGATAATAGATCCATATGTTCGTTCATAGTGCTATTTCTCCCCATCATTCTAGTACACACAGAAACACACGTGCACACAAGCTAAGACAGAGAAGCACGCGTACATGCTAGGGGGGTTGGTTACCCTCGCAAGCTTAAACCAACTGCCGTGCCAGCTATTTTTAATTCAGTTCAATAAAATTTTATTTATATAGCGCTAATTCAAGAAACATGTCAAATTCAATCAGATTATGCAGATTGGATCAGATTATACAGATTGGTCAGGTTTTCTTTCCTATCTAAGGAAACCAAGTAGATTGCATCAAGTCTTGACAAGCAGCATTCACTCCTGAAAGAGCGTAGGGCCACAGGGAGAGTCGTCTGCATTGTCCATGGCTTTGCAGCAATCCCTCATACAAAGCAAGCATGAAGCAACAGTGGAAAGGAAACCCATTTATTATCCCAAGAACCTAAATCCCGCCGCCTTGTCAGGGAGAAACATCAGAGACGGGCAGCACCGGAAGCCATTTCAATAATAAAGGCACTACCACCGGTACATAATGTGGAATCACGGACCCGACACCGGAATGAAGACCAGACCGATCAGAACCTAAGCAAGTGTTATTGGACCTGACACTGGACACAGAGCACTACTTCCTGGGATCACACAGTCCTATGAAGCGGTACATGTCATTCATCGTTTCATAATTTTATTATTATTATTATTATTATTACATTACTACATTGTCATCAATTTCAACACACTCCGGTTCAAACTGAAAAGGTTTAACGTTACTCACTGCTGTTTTGGCTGGACTGAGTGAGCACTAGGACCTAGTATACGTCATTCACCCAGATTGCACTGCAGCGTAAACAACATGGCGACGTCCGTGTAACAATATTTAATTTAAATTTATGAAACTAAACAGCTAACAATATTTTTACTGTATTGTTTTTACATCTAAAATAGTTTTCTCAAATAAAGCCCATTGTTACAACTAATTGTGGATCCCTTCAATGATTCAGAGACGTCGGCCAAGAAGGCTGGTTAAGCTCATCACAAGGAGGTGGTTGTGGTTAATTTTGCTCATTCTTTACTAACCTGCTGTTGCAAGGAAGTCTCAGGAATGGCACCTGCATAATAGCTGGCCCTGCCAGCTCATGCAGGTGGAGACGATGTGACTCTTTTATGACTTTATTTTGCACAAAATACTGTAGAGTTGATGTCTTCAGTAACAATGCAGACCGCAAACCGAAAAATATCCAGTGACTGCACAAACTTGGAACTTGTTAGCAGAAACCAACAAAAGTGGCAGCCACTATGGTTCTGGCTGTGAAACTTGTCTATAGTCCCTTAATTCCAAGTTACAAGCGGTAATAAAAAACAGGGAAGAGGGGACAGAATAACTGACCTCTGAGGGACAACAAGGATGCAAAAACTGCTCTGATATTCTGGTGAGAAATCTTTCTCTAGTAGATTGCATCAAGTCTTGACAAGCAAGACTTTTCTCCTCTGAGTAAACAGCTTATAAACCAGTGAATTATTAAAATTTGTATATCTTTCAGTGGAATGCAGAGGTTTAACTGAGCCAAAAATAACATGAACTCGGAAGCACACAAAGTCCGAGGGGTGAATGCAAGGAGGCATGTCAAGGCCTTTAGAGCCGGCTGATTTTTTGCAGCAAAATATGGGGATTGATAAAGTTGGCAGCCTCAACAAAGGTAACCATAGCAAAGGAACACAGCTGTTGGTCCCCATCACCTCAGGTTAAGAGTCTAGAGCCCCATTTCCACTATCCTTGTTAAACCAATCCGTGTCGAGCTTGGACCGAGCTTGGATTAGTTAACCGTACCGAGCTTGGTTCTGACGACCATTTACACATCACACTAGCATGGTTACTCGCCTCCTAGTGACGATCTACGGTACTACTGCTCTCTAGGATGGTCGCAAGCAAATCAAAATGGCGGCGCCCGTAACATTCAGGAAGTTATGCTTGGTTATAATTGTGATATTTTGTTGTTTGCAGAGAGTCAGGTGAAAAAGGCAACATTTGGTGAATTTACTGGACGGAGTCAGCTTTTGGGAAGTGGTTAAGACAAACGAATGTCTAATCAGGATTTACAGACGCAGGAAACAACGACAGACGTCGAGGTTCATCACACTGCTAAGCAGAATCATCACTGGAAACCATGTGGCACGGTAAGGAAGCTAGTATTATTATGAATGTCTGAAACCGTAAAATTAGTCAGCTGACTGTAAGGAGACGGCACAGTCTGCTCATGCGCTCTTTGTTATCAGAGAACCGTGCCACTGAAAAACCGGGCCGAGCCCACCCATCGAACTGGTCTAGATTTAGCGCGGTCCGGTTGTGTCTGGCACGGTTCAGTTCAGTTTGCGATCCATTTACACTCGATAGTTATCTTAGTTACCGAGCTCGGACAGTTCTCGGCACAGTTAAAAAATGGTAGTGTAAATGGAGTATAGGCGTCATCCGTGATAGCTCCCCCTCTTTCACTTCCCACATCAGTAACAACACCCGGTCTGCATATTTTTATCTATTAAACATTGTCTCCGTCCCACCCTTTCCCCTTACTCCATCTCAGTTGTTGTTCACAGCCTCTGCACGTCCTGTATTGATTGCAGCAGCTCTTTTCTTTTTGGTCTCCCTAAAAAATCCCTTCATAAGCTCCACATGGTCCAGAACCCATCATCACCAGAACTTCTTCCTCATTAGCGCATTTCTACAGCAGCTCCGTTGGCTCCCAGGGAAATTTAGAACCGATTCAAAATCTGTTTGCATTCCAGGTCATCCTTGCCCCCTCCTTACTTATCTGACCTCCTTTATGTCACCACCTCCTCATGCTTCCTCACTGTTTAGCTGCAGAGCTTTCTCCCAGTCTGTTCCAAAACTCTCTCCAACCAGACATCTGTAACATCTATACTCTTCCCCTTGTTCAAAGCCAGACTTAAAACCCACTTGTTGGGATGGCACTGCTCCATATAACGTATTTGATGGCATTTGTCTGGTTTTATTTTGTGTTTAATTTGAACAGGGACCTTGAGGTACCTGTAAATAAACTTTATTATTATTCATCTGAGAAAATGAGGCCTGCCTTAAAAACAGTAAGCCAGGCCTCATCTCCACAAACTGCAGAAGTAACAGAATCTAATCTTACAGGTCTGAAACTGACATTAATGGATGCTTGCAGGTTTGTAGGAGGAATTATACGCAGCAGAACGATTGGTAAGGACAGTTACAACTGTTTTCTACAAAATACTGTTAGTGTTCAGACATAGGATAAGAACTCATTGACTGTTCAGTCTTTTATGATTTATTTTAAAGTGTTCTATAAGGTGTACAAATGTATCATGTAAGACTTGCTTCATGCATCAGAATATAAAAGAATAAATAGGTTTGAAGGGAAATTTAACTGAAACAGAAACAGGGTCAACAATAACGTGTTGAAGTGATGTAAGGCAGTAAAATGTGAACATCAGCTATTAATCAGACAATACTCTGAGAAATGTAATAATTTTTAGTAGTCTGTGTTAAAGTAATAGAAGCTGTTTAATTTGAATATTGGATTAGATGCAAAAAAGCTATAGTATTGTATCCTAGACTAGAAAAAGTAATTTATTTAGGAGTAAGTTATTTGATTTCCCTTAGGGATTAATAAAGTATTTTTGAAATGATTTAATGTAATGAATACCTCCTAGGACGGTCCGATCCAAGGTGTTTGCCCTATCAAAAACTTCTCTAGTACTCATGAGGTATTTTATTACTAAGAACAGAAGGGCCAAAAGTTTATTTTTAAACACGTTTCTGGGAGAGTCTTTATTGTGCATTAGCTGTGTGAACCCTTTATATCCTACAGCAGCATGTGCAGCATGTGGAAAGTAACATTTGAGTGTTTCCATGTAAAGTTACCAAGGGTGGTAAATGTTGGAGGAACAAAAGCTCCAACTGTGTATTAAATGACTGATTTTGGTCGCAGTTGGGGACATCAATTATTTCTGCAAATGCACAGGCAGGATGACAAATAGAGGATGAAAATGTGGCAGACAGATGACACAAAAGCATGCAGCACTATGACTGATGCTACAAGTTATACTGTGAATGTTCATAATTAGGTGATTTATGCTGGTCATTGCAGAAGCAGCAGCAGTCTTCCACATTCCGGTCCATTTATCTGTCCTGCAACAGTATTAACATCATCTGACCATTTATCTGCAACACTCATATTCTCAACAGCCACACTTTTAATTTAGCGTTTCGTGGATTTCGAGAGTAATATATTTTAAAGACGTCAAAGTTTTTCTAAATGAAAAACCTTCTGTCCCCCACTGGTAATACTGCAGATGTGTTAAGATCCAGGCCAATAAAGTATTTATGAATAGATGTTGTATTTTAATAATGAAAATACTTTACCACAAAAAATCATATATAAAGTTCCATTAGTTTACTAATTTTACAATCTATTACGTCACCTTTTTATATAGATTTTTTTTAGTTAGTAGTCACCAAGCAGGCTTGTAACGATCTGCTTTGACATCTAACAGTGCTAACCACAGGCTTTGACCTTTTCAGTTTTTGTCTATAAGTTGGGGGAAGATGAAGCAGACAGGGATCAGAAAGGCCCAAAGTGGCCCTGGTGACAGCACAGTATCCAAGATGTCTATGTTTTTAGGGTTAAGAAGCAGCACTTTTGTATTTTGTATACCGAATCCCTGCTGCCGAAGCTCCACGAGAGGACCTTGATGTTTTCTTTGTTCTCCCAGAGAACGCCACCAACCAAGATCTCAGTATAGTGTTGTTAGAGTTGCAAGTTTCAAATACTTTTATCTCTAGAGGACACTGATTCTACTGCTCAAAAAGAAAACATCCAGATCCATCACTGCAGAACTGTTCTCTGCTTAGTAAGTCACCTGTTGGTATGCTGCTGAAACAATATTATATATATATATATATATATATATATATATATATATATATATATATATATATATATATATATATATATATATATATATTTATGATTTTTCTCAATTTCTCTTCAGAGAACTGTACTCTTGGACAATCAGAGAAGCACAAGCTTTACAGAGGCTGAAACCTTACTGATCTGGCAATGAGTAACAGCGTGTTAAAATGCATCCTCGATGCATCTCAATAATCCATACAGAAAAGAAAAAAAGTTGCACAAGTCCTCTGGACGTGTTGTTCTTTGTTGAAACATGTCTTGTTGCTAAGAGACTTCTTCAGTCTGAGGAGGTCCAGGTAAACTCAGCATTATAAGCAGAGTCATTGCAAAGTTGATCAACAAGTTAAACTGTGACAACCAAAACTAGTTGCTCACATGGGAAAGAGGATCATCAGGCTACCAACCGATCATTATTAACAATAATAATAAAAATAATAGATACTTTATTCATCTCACAAGTGCTCTGATGGCCACTTTTTGTTCCCAGAGGGCTGACTCATGCTGGCAATTTGTATTTAATGTTTTAAAATGGACTAAATAACACCAGACAATCACATTAAGTGATTATCCAGAGCATAATGTAGTGACATTTACTAGAGGTGCAGATTTTACTTCTACTATTAGACAAAATATATATTTTTTGTCACAAACAGACACACATCAAGACATTGGATTCAATATATAAACACAATTTAAAAAAGACATTTGGTCAAAATTAAGTGTTGGCTATATGAAGCACAATTGATAACATACAATCATTTCACAATCAATTTCTGCTCATATTTCTTCCTTTTGTCATCCCAGAGAACAAATTACTCAAACTGTCATTAAAACTCAACAACACCCTCCCTGCATATTCCTCATGACACCAATCCTGACTGGCTGGTGATTGTGACGCCTGCGTTGCATATATTCCCTTTTTAGTATCCTATACTATGATGCAGTAACTTTCATGTTAAACACCTCTTCTCGATTCACCTGGGATGGCTTGTTAGGTGAGACAGCTAGCTCACGCTGCCTGGAGGACCAGGATCACAACAGCTACCATGGCACATGTTAGTATTATGTTGCCATAGAAACCAAATGTGGAAGTCTTTGCCTGATGACCTAAAGGCAAGTAACCTGTCAATCATTGTAAAATGTAGCAATTAAGGGGATCAGAGATACAATGATTGATACAATGCTGTAAAAAATATCACCAAATTCCCCAATAAAGGAAATATATCAAATATAGCATGCTTAGTAAGGAATCAGTGAGTGGAGCAGAAACCTGGAAACAAAAGCAATGAGGAGGTATAAGAAAGGAAGAAGGAAGTGATTGGGATCACACCTGGCCCACGATGCCCCCCAGCAGAGTCCACATAGCCTGGCCTTCACTCCGCAGGGTTCCATTCACATTCAGGAGCTCCTCCAGAAACTCGCAGAGCTGCAGGAGAGGAAACGCAACATGAGGCAACAGGATCACTAAAGCTAACAGCAGTGGTCCTGCAGGGAGAACAGAAATAACTCAATCTCATTATTAATAAATAAATAGATTTATTTCTAATATACTTTCCAAGATAAAGTGAGATAAGACTTTTTTAGTTTTTGGTTTAAAATACAAAAAGTAAGACTATTATGGAAAAAGTAAAATATTTGTCACCCATTTAAGACGGTGAACTTCATTAAACAGAGCGGGGAAAAAATTAACTCCCTTATTTCTTGTAATTTTGAAGATCATGGTGAAAACCCAGTGTCTCAAAAAAAATAACAATATTGTTAAGACGTTAAAAATGTGAAACCTATGGTGTCACACCCTCATCAGCTAATTAACCCCAAGCATCTGTAAAGGTTTCCTGAGCCTTCAAATCAGGGGTGTCAAACTCATTTTAGTTTAGGGGCCGCATACAGCTTAATCTGATCTCAAGGGGGCCACATGAGGAAACTCATTGCAAGACTAAATACAACTAATAAAAGTGGACTTGTTGTTGATTATGCATTATGCATAAGAACTGGGCTGCACAGTGGAGCAGTGGGTAGCGCTCGTGCCTTGCAGCAAGAAGGTTCTCGGTTCAAATCCAACCCAGGGTCTTTATGCATGGAGTTTGCATGTTCTCCCTGTGCATGTGTGGGTTACATTGTGGAATAGTCTGAGCATCTTACCTGGGCTGCAGAGAAAAAGAAATGGAGTTTTCCCCAGTGGTTCAAACTCCCCTTTTTACATTAATATAAAGTTTGCATTTCATTTGGAAATCAAAGTCCCAGAGTCTGGAGGAAGAGTTACTCTGCATTCTGCTAGTATATAGAAGTCAGGGCCAGACTTCTAACAGCTCTCCTCCACCAGCATTTTCTCCAAGGCCAAAGCCATGTCCGAGGAACACAGCAGTGCAATTAGCAACACACACTCCATAAATAAAGCTCAACATGCCCAGCGCATTCCTCTATGCAACATTAACTCCTGTGGCTTTTACTCTGCCGCTGGATTCCCTTTCTCATGTTGACAGCTGGACAGTCCCTTCACAAAGGTCACATAGTTGAGAAGAAAAAATAAAACCCCAAATGCTACAATCCTGGATCTGTTTTGCCGTAGTGCTCTAAACCCATTCAGTCACTGAAACAAAGTTTAAATTGTGATTACAGAACCAGGCAAAAAAGTTAAGAGCAATACCAACATCACTGAGGGTTGACAGTGGACAGCTTCCTTACAGCACCAGGGGAGCGATCTGGGGCTAAATGTCCTGCTCAGGGACCCACAGCAGCAGTTTGCAGTGTTTGAACAGGGTACATGCAGGCCTCTCAGAACACAAGCGTGCTGCTCCAACTACTAGGCCACCACTTCCCATGAGGCATCCTCTCCAATCTTCACTGTCAAAAAAATGACAGTAATCCTAAACCACTAGACTGAATTACTTTTATATCTGTAGCAAGACCAGAACAAAGCTAAAGGTATGCAGCAGAATTAGTCTGACTGTAAAACATTTGGCCAATGCAGATTTAGCATCAGTTTATTTAGCTGTTAGCCATTAATGGTTGTTCTTTGTGTTTTTGTCTGTAAACCCATCAGCGCAGAGAATCTTCTTTAGTTCTTTTAGGATTAGCAAAAAACCAACAACAAAAAAACAAAGATAAAGTTAGAAAAATATACATTGATGGATAAATAATATTTCCTTTAGTTTCCATTGCAGAACAGCTTTTCTTTTAGGGTTTGTAACATTTAATTGTTGAACTAAAACAAAAGTGGCACCAATGGGTTTGAGTGTGTTACACTCCTGCATAAATAAATTTGAAGCAAAAATTAGACCTCAGAGAAAACTGCAAAATGCTAATAGTCAGTAAACAAGTGATCGGCTACCCGGAATAAAATATAACACAGTTTCACAAAACAAATGAAAAATAGAACTAGAAAAGCTAGTACCATGTTTGCGTTCTGACTTTTCCTGAAACTGGCCTTTCTCTGAAATTCAGTTTAAAAAACAGGACAATGTTGAACCCGGTCAACAGTTTACAATAAATATGATCACTGAAAAACACCACCGATCTAATTCTGGTTTCCTGTTAAGCATCAAAAATTACAAAGTTCATTAATTTTTGCTCAGGCTCCTAAAATGTACGCTTTCATCAGTTCTGCAATTGTGCATGTCAGCCCTGCCTATTTACTGTAGCACCTGGGTGAAAGAGGAGGAACACAGACAGTATGTGTGCTGCTCACCTTGTTGTACTCCACATGCAGTTTTTCTTGCTCACTTTCCAGTTTGTCTTTCAAGTTCTTCTGCTCAGAGATGTTGTCCTGGATCTGGATCATTCGCATGTTCCGCTCTGAATAACAATAGGAAAAAAATCAATAGTACGATCCCATTCTATATACAGGAAAAAGCCCATGACAGCCCAGTGTTGGCAGATAGGACCTCTGCAAGCTAAATTCACTGAGTTCTCAAGGTTACTAACACCCTGCCATTTATTTGGCAAGAAACCACTTTTGATTTTCATTCCCCAAAAAAGCTTATTGAGGGTTACAAATATAACACCAATCAATGCATTCTGGCACGTATTTGAATCTAACAAATTAAAATCAAAGCCTTTAATAACATATAATAAAATATCTAAAATAATTAGGATGCCTAAACAAAACACAAAAAACAGCCGCTGCTGGCTTCTGTGAAAATAAACCCATGTATCTCATTTTAGGATAAATAGTCTAGTCTTAACAAACATATAATGGTAAAGAAAAATCGGTTACCCCTGACTTTTCAGAGGATGCTGATTAGCTTATACTAGTTTCAAAGGACAAATCTGTCTCGGTCCCTCTGAAATGTTAAAGTCACTGCTACAACTTTCTAAAAACTGCACTCTTACATTGTGCATGCAGAGCTAAGGTTTGTTGCACTTCATGTAAAAACCTTTGCCTTATTTCCACTGCAGAAAAACAGACTGGGAGTTAGATAAGCTTCAGATAAAGAAGTGTTTCTCCTGAGCGCAGATGTTTGTATCGGGGTCGGTGCATCCCCCTTCACAGAAGCTAAATAAATGCTCTAAAGTGGAACTCTGTCCAGAATGGAATCAGCCTTTAGAAGCAGTTCCACTTATGTCTCCTCAAACAGGATAGATCAGATTTTTAGAAGTTGGGGTTTGTGGAGTTCTCAGCACCTAGTATCTTACCTGCAGTCAACAGTTTGAACTGCATGAGTAAAACAATGCAGTTCTGACCAGAGAGTGATGGAGAGTGTGCTCACTAAATGTTTCTGGATATAATGCATTACATGGATTGTTACCCACTAAATTGACACTATAGTGTGAACTGAACTGAATTGACCAGATTAATAAGAAAACATTTTCAAGCATTTAAAATTGCTACTAAAACTTGAATCATATGTTCTTTGGTACTGTGGGTTTAGCTCTTCCTTTCCTTATGATGTTGCTGAGCTGAACGTGGCTGAACACTAAACTGTAACAGTGGGAAATGGACTCGAGCATGAGTTTGTTCACCCAGGTAGTAGTTGACGAAGTCCGCTGTGAGGGCAGGCTGCTTGTGCTTCCTGCGTCCGTCCATGCTGGCGTTGGCGTCGGATGTGTCCACAGGGAAAATGTCAGTGCTGATCCCCATCAGTTCTGCCTTTCTCATCAACTTCCTGATGGCTGAGGCGCTGGAGGTCAGAGGTCGGGGTAGTTTTTCTCGGGGCACCCACGCCTGAGGCCGAGTGTTCCGAGACAACTCGGCTTTGGCACGGTACTGCTGCAGGCGGGTGGTGATCCGGGCCTGTGGGGGAACCACCAACTGTTCAGCAACTCCTGATACAGTACAGTCCATGCCGCTAAATCTATACCACATGTGTGTCACATGAAAGAATTAAAAAAATATTAAACCTAATTTGTATATTCTGAAATATGAGTATATATTATATACATAGACAATGCTACCTGAGCCTCAGGAGTAAGCTGTTTCTCTCTCTCCTGCAGAGAGACCTTGCAATATGACTGCAAAGCCAAATAATTCTTCCTTTTCCACTTCCTGTCAAAGCGATCTGCATGCTGTTTGCAGTACGCAAAAAATGGATCAGCAATATCCTGAGGAGACACAAAGACAAGAAATATTTAATAATGGTGTCAAAAGTCAGCGTTTAAATTTAGGTTATTCCACTGATAATTCATTCAAGCCACATCATTCATGAGTTAATATGAAAATACATTTTTGTTTAGAGAGCCTCAAACAGGATGCAACTTTTAGCCACACAGAGATCAGGAGCTCTCTCCTGCCCTATTGTGTTCAATTTAGTGGGATAGAGCAGATGGGACATAACCTGGTGCTTCCCAGGCAAGACATGGGACCAAATCCAGATGTGCTCCTTTGAAAAGCATCCGTGAGGTGATAATAAGTGCTGCTAGCTTTCATCAATAGGACACATCACTCTAAACAGAATTGCTTGTTTCTAATGTCACTGTCTCTACTTCCTGCTGGTCCCATGAAATAACCAATAAACAGAGAATGTGAACCGTAGCAGCAGAATATTAACAGATGGCAGAGGAAAGAGCATCTTCTATTAGATCACAGGATACCTCGTCACTACACCTTTGTAGACTTAGAGATATTTTATATCACACATTCTAATGTGACCCATCTGAAAGGTCTACTTGTATGTTAAACAACAAATTGATGCATCATGCCCCTGTCGGCTTAGGTGGCTCTCATATTTCATACCACGCCAAAGTAAGAGGGACCCAGTTAATCCAATTCCTAGAACTGATTGTGGGACAGAAGGAGGTCAGCCCAATTATTTTCTTCCAAGTCAACTACAATTCATTAAGATTGAAGCAAGGGCTGAACGATAAAGTTAAGGTCTACTTTTTCCAGCATATTTCATCAAGTCTTCAGTTCCTGGGTATAAAACCCTGACTAAGTCACAGGTCAATGCGGAGATGAACAGTTTGATAAAGTCTGACTGATATTTTGCTGTAAATCAGAACTTTGCTTTACTTCTGTTTGGGGTTAATAAATCTCCAGACCATTCAGTAATGGTACTGTTTATTATTATCATGGATTCTAATGTTGAATGTGCACCTCTTCTGCTGCAGCCTCGGACAGAAGTCCCTCTCTCTGTGCACAGGTAACATGGAAGTAGGATCGACACATTCCTGCATCACAGCTGATGCACACACCAGTCCTGGCAAAGCGGGCGTCCTCACAGAAACTGCATTCCTGTAAAAGAACATAAAGCAGGGGCTCTTGAAATGTTGAAACATTTCATCTCTTCTCCGAGCGACTTCAGCCTGAGGAGTCCTAGGTAAACTCAGTCTTATCAGCATTACTGTCAGTAGATCAACAAGTTTAAAAGTGACAATCAAAACTGGCTTTTTAATCACGAAAGAGGAGCATTTGCTGTT
Organism: Fundulus heteroclitus; assembly: GCF_011125445.2. Classification (NCBI taxonomy): domain Eukaryota; kingdom Metazoa; phylum Chordata; class Actinopteri; order Cyprinodontiformes; family Fundulidae; genus Fundulus; species Fundulus heteroclitus. The sequence continues at coordinate 33,062,922 of NC_046373.1, forward strand.
GTGCAATCCGCCATTGAATATAAAATCAGACTGTAAATTTAAAGCCACTGAAATGTGAGACTTTTACAGGCATCAAGGGACTGCCCTTCACAGCAGGGGTGCCAACACTGCTATAGCCCCATTTCCACTACCCTTGTTAAACCGATCCATGTCGAGCTCGGTCCGAGCATGGATCAGTTAACCAAGCCAAGCTTGGTTTTGATGACCGTTTACACATCAAGCTAGCACGGTTCCTTCGTTTCCGTGCCTCTTAGTGACGATCTGCGATACTACTGCTCTCTGGGATTGAAGGCGGGACCAAGCAAATCAAAATGGCAGCGCCCGTAACATTCAGGCAGTCATGCTTGGTTATAATTATGATACGTCGTTGTTTGCGGAGAGTCAGGCGAAGACGGCAACTTTTGGTGAATTTACTTGACAGAGTTGGCTTTTGGGAAGTGGATAAGACAAACGAACATCTAATAAGGATTTACAGACGCAGGAAACAATGACAGACGCTAAGGTTCATCACACTGCTAAGCAGAATAATCACTGGAAATCGTGTGTCACTGTAGGGAAGCTAGTATTTTTATGAATGTCTGAAATGTCAGCTGACCGCAAAGAGATGACGTGGTCTGCTCATGCGCTCTTTGTTATCAGAGAACCGGGCCAGAGAAGGACCGGGCCAGAGAAAAACCGGGCCGAGCCCACCCCTGGAACTGGTCTGCATTTAGCGCGGTCCAGTTGTGTCTGGCACGGTTCAGTTCAGTTTGCGTTCCATTTACACTCGATAGTTATCTCGGTTACCAAGCTCGGACTGGTCTCGGCACGGTTAAAAAGGGGTAGTGTAAACCAAGCCCTTTCGTATTTATCTCCCTCTTTGCCTGTGGACCCTCACAGAGAAAGGAGTTCTACATTAGAGAGACAAGCCATGGGCCCTTATGGGCTTCGAATACCCATAAACGTGCTCAACTGGGAACGGAGCTAGGTCTGGATACCAAAACCAGCTTTGTGATTTTCTCAGATGGTTTCAGATCTTGGCAGAGCTGGTCTGTGTGGATTAGCCTTTAGCCTGATGTGGTAACTGATGATAACTGCTGAAAGTAGATTAGGCGGTGCAGATCACCATTTTGAGCAGAGATTGGTTCTAAAAATGAGTTTTTACTCCCTGATAACATTGCAGAAACATCCTGCAACGTGACGTCACAAACCGGTAGGTGGCAGTACTGTTCTTGACCAACATGGATGCCTCCAGTAAAGCACATTCAAATGAAAATTACTCTTAATTAAAAAAAAAAACTTATCATTTATTGAAAAGTATGTAATAATTTTATATTTAAAGTACTTTTAGCAGTGTGAATTCTGATTATGACCGGACTGCTCCTTTAATATTTGTGTTGTCTGGTCTGCTCATTATGACCAAAAAGAGCTTAAAAGTTTTTAAATTAGCACCAAGCTCCCTCTAGCATAGCGTTATTACCTTCTTACTCATAACTTACGGCTACGACCCTAGTCAACACAACTACAGTTCGTTTTTAAGCATAATGTTTGTTTCGTTTAGCTCCACCATCGCTCGATAGTGCTACGAGTGTTAGCACATCATTAATAGGGAAGATTGATGCAAATTTAATGGTGTTTTGTGTAACTTTACATCAAGTTAACGACCAATCGCTTCTTTTTAACTTAATTGTGCTTAGTAGTTTTAGTTTCACTGGCCTAGTAGAGAGGATGTGTTGATTGAAATATAGTGTTAATTCAGATAAACAACATTCTATAGTGGTGTTCTCTGGATGTTCTTTTATTTCTGTTAATAAATTCTTGAAGTTGAAGAGAAGTTGTCACTCATTCAGTCAATATGTGTGCAGAGTTTGCTGTTAAAAGAATGCCAGTGATCGAGTCACTTTTTCAACTATTGTCCTAATATCAGCTGTTTGGGCTGATATTCACCGGACAATACCTAACAGACCGAGAGTTATTTATTAAACATTAAATAACTTAAAACCATGCGTAATAGCACAACACTGCCTACCAACTGATTGTTAGTGCTCTGATGGCTACTTATTGTTCTCAGGGGGCGGAGTCATGCTTGCAATAACATGTTTTTCTCAGCAGTGTGAAGTTGACCAAAAATAATTAAGAATACTAATATCATTTCAGAATAGAAACTAAGGATGAGCAAGGATTGTCCAGGCTTGGAATAATTTTTTGTAGCTTTTAAGTCAACTAGTTTACACAAAGACCATTTGAACTTTATATTTGTTAAGCCAGTTACCTTTGATGACTTGAAGTTATCATAAAGTGGCAGTAATAAGAAGACTCTCCAACTACAAGGCTAGCACTTGGTTCTAATGTATTTCAATTTTCACAGACAGGGCTTTGGAATACTGCTCGAGCATTGATGATTATGTTGCTGATATTTAGCTTCTTAATAACTGGGTTTAATCTATCTACTTTTTAGTTTTTATTACTTCCTAATAGGTCCCTGTTCTTAGACTTAATTTTATCAATGTGCATCAGTTTTTAATTTCCCAGATTCTGTCTGATGCAAAGATGGCCACACCAACCTCTGAGATGGCCATGGATAAATGACTAGTCCAGTGATATGTGGTGCTCAGGCTGTGAAGGAAGCATCCGATTGAGATGGGTCAGGTGCTCAGACCTAGGCATGGAGCCAACCAAGAAGCCATGTAGAGCTATACACCATGTCATCACTGGATACACGGCTGAAAAGATCCGGTCTGTAACAAGCAGGACCTTGGTGGTCTGGCTGGACGACACTACTTCCTAACTGATTGGTACACAGCTTCTGTTGGAATGGTTAGTTACTGGCTCAGAGCTGAGTCGTTATTCCTTCTCATAAAAGGGAATCAGCTTAGGAGGTCCTTCCATCTGTTCAGGATGCCTCCTGGGCACTTACTTTTAGAGGTTTCCTGGGCCTTTCTCTTAGGAAAGAGACCCAAAACCCGCTGGAGGGACTTACATATACCCCTGGAGATTTCTTAGATTGAACTGAAATTAAGTCACTGTGGAGAAAGAAGTCTGCATTTCATGCCTGGACCCAATACCACTGTGACCCAATTGTATATAGATGCAAGACAATTAGTGGTTCTAAACACTTTTGTTTTTCTTTGTATTGATGTTTTTGTAGGGAAAAAAGAAACAGTTATCCATTGCTAAAATGAAAATTATGTTCATATCAGTACTGCCTTCCCTCTCTCACCATCTTAATATACTGGCTAGGTTCTTGTCAGCTTGTTTTTTTTTCAGCAACATGTGCAATCTATGTTGTCACACTGTCATGTTTTAAGCTACATGGTGTGAGTAAAGAGCAAAATGAGTATGTTGCAACATTTCTTTTTCAAGTCATTTTCTGTATATAATAAAATATCCAAGAGCACCATGCTATTTTCCAGTAGTACTTTTGTTTACAAAAAGTAGTTTTAGTTTGTCAGGAACATACTATGTGGCCATGTATCTGGTTTTACAGAAACCCTCCATATAATTTAATTATTGCTATTTCCTCCAGCAGGTTCAATGCTTACTTAAACCAAGTATTAAAGATAACCAATATCACTACTCTAATATCACTGGAATTGAAAGCATTTCTTTGTCACAACCTGTTAAAGCATTCCCAGCCCTCACTAAACTCAGCTTTTGTAAACGGCAGCTAAACGATCCCTTCTATCACCTTTCAAATAAAAACAGGGTTTTCATTTAACGAAAACCCTAATCTCATATTTTATCAGCTTTCAAGTGCAACATTTCACAAATCAGCCATTAAATCAGCTGCTCAGTAGAAACAAAAACTGTTTCCAATACTTTCACTATTTCAGTGAGGAGGTGAATGCAATAAATCAATATGTAAAATGTGTATTGCTTAGAACTGCTACGCTGCTACTTACTGATGGACAGAGTGACAGGGAGATATTTACACAAAACTACCATGGACATGTATGTTATTTTGGGATGGTAACTATGCATTTAGCGTGTTCTCCGATTCAGATTGTCATGATGGTACCACAATGCACTGTAATGAACTTCAAAAGCAACAGTTTGGTGCACAAGTTCAAGTTGGAATTTATTGTGAATTTTCTCTAATCCACATAGGGTCAAAATTCTGTATAAATAGGTAAAATGGATACACACTAACTACAAGTTGCACATGAAGATGCTTTTTGTAGCCATCAGCAAAATTCTGGCTATTCTGGTATTTGACCACTCTCAGAAATTATCAAATGTATGTAAAGTGGTCGGTGTTGTTGTTCAGACCCAGCTTTTAAGCATCATTTTCACTGATGTTGGGGTCAGTCCCATTAAAGAAGCTTTGTGTTAGTCTGTTTTATCTATTCCAAAACCAGGTTTGCTGAAATGAAATTGGCAACTAACCCACATAGTCAACCATTGAGAGAAAGTTTTTATGGTAAGACAACACAAAGCCTGAGTAATTTGGCCCTACTAACAACAAGCATATTTGGAGTAGTCTGGGAGAATACTTTAAAACCTCAGAGCACTCTGACTGTTAAGCATGGAAGTGGTAATAGCATCATGCTGATAGTTTGTTTGCTAGTGTCTAGCATAAAGTGGGCATTAGTGGTAGAATTCTGCCAATGTATGTAGCTTCCCTGAAACGCGCTGAAGGACTCTTACCAAGGATCCGTTGGTGTGTGTGTGTGTGTGTGTGTGTGTGTGTGTGTGTGTGTATATGCATTATTTCACCCAGTTTATATTAATAAAATCCACAAAGAATGTAAACATCTTTACAATTCATTCAAGTGTTTTGTTATATGATCATCCCATTCTGAAAAAGAACAGCTCGAATGTAACGATAAAAGCATATTAAGCTAAATTAACATGACATCAGAGCTCTTAGGAAGGAACTTATCACCTGTACTGTATTTCTCTTGCCTTTGGAAGCAGTGAACATATTCCTAATCATTATGCAGATCCAACTCAAGCTGAGTCTAGATGTAAATTGACAACTTGCCTTAGCTCCATATTTTGAATAATTCATCTCAGTAAGCGTCACTGGTCGCAGTTTATCGATGTCTCCAAATGCTACTCCAGGGACATAAAGTGCACAAACCACATGCACCCACCTGAAAGTGGAAGGAGAGGAAGAACATACATGTTTCAGGCAGGAAATGAGCTTGTAATTCGATGACATTCAGATGCACCACTTTTAAGGTATGTCAGGAAACCAATTAAAAAACATGGCAGTGGTTTATTTTTTCCTGCAGACAATAAGGAACCTAATATTGCGAAATTGGCTGCAGTCAGTTGCTCAGAGACTTCAAAAAGAAATGAGCTCATAGATTAATGTAGCCCCAGATGCTGGCTACACTTTGGTGTGACACAATTTCAAATGCGGACTTTAGAGAAGAGAATCCGAAGTCCAATATAAAGATATCCATCTCTAGCAAGCAACCGCTTCACAGTTTAATTTGCTGTGTTTTTCATGCTCTAGTGAAGTAGTAAATTCGGGTGCAGCCTGGCTGAGGAGCTCTATCAGCGATAACGTGGCTGAAGTCTCCATGCTTCACAAAACACACTCTTTTCTCTCACTCCTTTTTCTTCCTCTATCTCTTCTATTCCTTCTATCCACATTTTTTTACTCCTCTATGAGTTCTTTCTCTCTCTCTCTCTCTCTCTCTCTCTCTCGCTAATCCAACTTCCTCTTTTTTTCTCGGCAACGAATAAACAATGAGTACAATTTGGATAGCCTTTTGGAGCCTGCATGCTGAGCTCAGGCCATTAGGTGTTATTTGTTTCTGATTATGTTGTCCTGCTCTTGAGAAACAGGACAACACTGTGCTACACCGTCCCACCTCCCAGCATCTGTCTCTTTGAAGATGCCATCCTGGTTGGGGCAAAGCTCACAGCTAGGAGTCACTCCATTCTTGCAGGCGTCACAGAACCAAGGCTCTGTGGAGTTCTCCGAGGCAGAGCTCATGATTGAGTCGCTTTCACCGTCCACACCGTAACACCCTGGAATCAAAGAGGGGTGACTGTTAAAGGTGTATCTTCAAAAGGAGCGCTGTTGATTAAAAACATCAGCAGTCCTGACTTGTGTGTCGCTGTGCTCATAAAGCATAACTTCAATAGCATGGAATAGATCATTATCATGTCACCAAAATGCAGCAGTTCAGAATACAGTGACACACACTATTTAGTAATCAATACGTGGGGAATATGACGTTTTAGAAAGGTTTAGAAAATGTCTGTGAATGCTTGCTCTGATTTTATGTGTAAACTGCAAACAATGTAGAGAGTGCATAAGTTTCTTGTGGACTCCAGGGGTGTAAAGGTACACAAAAAACACAGCTTGGTACATACTTTGCACTTTAAAAATGTCTGGGGGGGTGGATGGATGGATGGATGGATGGATGGATGGATGGATGGATGGATGGATGGATGGATGGATGGATGGATGGATGGATGGATTAGAGAACAATAAAACTACTTGAAATTGGTTAATGTCATTTAGGACTTGTAAGACATTTAAGACTGTTCAGACATTTGATAATTAAAGAAGTTTCAGTCACTTTGGAGTTATTTTGATGTTTACACAACCTAGTGTACGAGATGTACTTGAATGCATCATAAAACCACAGCCATCAGAAAATCCCCCCTAGCCTGTGAGACTCAGGAAAGAATCAGTGTTGTGTCACATCTCATATGCTGATCAGAGTGTGGGACTGGTCCAAATGAAACAGGCAGCTGGATTTGGACTAAGTTTCCTTCAGAACTACTGGTGTTTACACTCTGCTTGATGTTGTCTTAGATGAGTAATTCATCTTAGTACAGAGCAAGCTGCACACTTGAGGGGAGGTGTTGGCCTAGTGGGTAGAGCAGTGTGCTTGCGCTCTGAGAAGGTTACAAGTACCCGGTTCAATCCCCACTGCCTGCACTATGGGTGACTGAGCAAGACCCTTAATCCCCGATTGCTCCCCAGGTGCCGGACAGTGACAGCACACTGCTCCCCAAAGGGAAGGGTTAAGATGCAGAAGTGAATTTCTCCATTGTGAGATCAACAAAGTTAAATAATAATAATAATAATTCCTGTTGAAACATGAGTACACTGTAATAAAGTTCTGGTTTGGTTCACCTATGTTTCTCCACTGTAGCTGCATTAGAAACCTTAATGTTTATAAATAGCAGATTTTAGTGATAGCTGGGAGTCTATGTTTTGATTTGGTGTCACTTTTTAAAGTTTTGTTGCAGAACATTGCATTGCACAATTGCATTGCAGACTATGTTCACACAGCAGATAGAAGCGACCCATATCCGTCTTTTTCACGACAGTATAAAAAGCCCAATTCCGATCTTTTGACTCCAAAAAATATCTCATCTGTGCCACTTCCATATGTGTTACTAATTCAAATACGTATCAGATTTTTTTTTTCAAAACGTCTGCAGTCTGAACGGTCATGTCTCATTTTATCCGTCATTCACATCACTCTCCTGTCTCTCAGGAAACATCCACACACAGTAGCAGCAGTTAGCACTCCATAAAAGACTGTTGTTGATAGCCATGCTGCTTTCTTCTTACCTTACTTTGTCTTGTTATCATGTGGTCTTAATATCGTCGGCTCTCATTGCTCAACAGCTAATAACAAGGAGAGATGCTGGCCGATATCCTTGTTTTTATTTATTTATTTATTTTTTTAATACAAAACTTTATTGAACACTTCTAGGAACAGTGTGCTGCTATATGATTTTCCTATTCCTTGCGGGTCGCTTTGCATTCTTGAACCGTTCAGACAGCAGTATGATGGCAGTTGCATTGAATAGTAATAATGAACAGCCACCTCAAAAAAAACCACAAAAAAAAACAAAAAACGATTTCAACGAAAAATCGGAATTAAGCATCAAGACCTGCAGTGGGAACATAGCCTTATTTTCACACAAACATTCTGCATGTATAAAACCATGCTTCAACAAATCAGCAGGGACAGAACCAACAAGGCTGTGCCAGTTATTATAGGTAAAAATGTGTATACGTTACACCCCAAGTGTACTCCGACGAGATCTAGCAAAGAAGCCATGCAGAGCCTCTGTCTCAATGCTACTTAGAACACAAGTACAGCAGGTTTAAAACGCAAAAATAAATTAAAACTACTTAATTTATTACAAGAACATTAAAGGTCTATAGAATATAGAAGGCTTACCTGAAGATGCTTTAAAAAACTTTCTATTGGCTTTTGGTCTGACTGAGAATAATAACTTTGTCATAATGCTAACATAGAATGCTGGTCACATGTACTGGCACCCCGGTTGTGTAAAGAATCTTTAAATAAATTCATATTTTATTGCAGAAGCAATATTTCCACACCTGAACACTTAAGCTGTTTGTTTGCCCACTGCAGGAGTCGAATTAAGGTTGGAATTTGTCAAAAATTGGTAAAACCCTACTAAGTCCTATAAAAACACAAATCAACCCTTCCTTTAAGGTCTACTTGAATTTTTTATGTGCATTGTAACATGCTGAGTTTTATCACCACAAAAACCAGGCTGCTCCTGATTATTTATAACATGGTAAAAGAAATTATGCCACATGAGCAGTAGCTCCAATATCACAGCTATGTCCCAATAACACCTTCACTTAACCTCACAGTACGCTACAACTAAAAGTTAATTAATCACTTACTGTCTGATTAATTCGGCTAACAGTTATCTGACCACTTGGGGGCACTCATAGAACATTGAAATTTCATTCACAGGATAACAGTTGCTCCTAAATATGAAAGAAAAACTAAAATTAGATGGCAACTATGGAAAAGTAAAGTACCCAATAATGACACAGCAGAACACCATGAGTTGCACCGTATTGATCTCAATATGAACATTCTAAAAAAAAAAGAACTGGAGGTCCTTAGAAGTGACATACATACTTCAGTGGCATGAGAAAAAGTTTAGGTTCAGCAAAATCTCCTTCATTTCCTCCTGATCAGGACTTTTTAGGAGGTGTTTTGCAAAATAGAAGAATACAGGGCAGGAAACAGGAAACAAAACTGGATCTAAGCATAAAATAGTTGTGCACAGTTGGAACTTTTTAACATGCAGCAGCATCAGTTAGGTCAAATTTGCACTTGAACAAATAGAAGACAAGGAAATGGAAAAGTCATCGTGTGGTCTTGTTCAAAGCTGTCAATCTTCAGTGGCACCGCAGTACTGAAAATTTAATATTTAATCAAAATACATAGCCCCAGAGAATCGAGAAGAAGCCAAGGGAACACGTTTTTATGTTGGCCTCTTAATTTGCCGAGGTTGCCTAAACAATTACTTGGCTGATGTGGTTTCTATGGCAGCTATTACACCGGGCAAACGTGCTCCTCACTTCCAATGAGGGCAGCAATCAGTACTCTGCCTCTGCTGGGGAGATAACACTCCAGCTCCTAATTCAGTCAAGCAGCCTTCGGGCTTTTTGAGCAACGGGAGAGACTCACAAATCAAAAAGTCACTGTTCTGTAGGCCTGTCACTGGATGCCACACAGGGGAGTTGGGCAGCCCATCAAAAGCAAACAATGGTGCAGACTGAGTTGTTTATTCAGCTCTTCACTTTGTTTGGTTGCTGTGTGTCTTCTGATTGAAGGATGGTTTGATGTGTGTCACAGTGAATTGTTAATTTTGACCTCTGCTTGTAGGATGTGGCAGTAATATTTTGTTTTTCTGCAGATCTTTGATTTCTTCCTCAGATTAACTATCTGGGACACTCACAGTCACTATTGAGCTATCCAACACATGTTCTATCTCCAATTTATCTAACGGTATACAGTATATGAAAGGGCAGCACCATTAATGATTCACCCCATCTTTATTTGGAGTAAATGAAGTTATTATTGGTTATCATACTGGCAGCAGTGAAACTCCTCTTTACTGACTGAGCTCAGACTAATGGAAGTCAGGGTTACAAATTATCAACAATAATGGTTTAACAGATTTATGATGGCGCAAATCTGCTGTGTTCCTTTTGAACTTGGAAACTAAGCTCACACTGTAAAGCCACAGCTTGCTGGCTAATATGAGCTAAGCTGACAAAAGTGATGACTACTGGATAACTTCATAATCTCTAAGAGAAAGATTATCCTTGACAGAAATGACAAGCTTAGCAGGTAAAAAGGTCCAGCTGAGTGAACTGAGAAACATTTTGTACCTGGGTTGGATACAATTTTTTAACGTTTTCTTTAAGAAAGACTAACCGATTATGTAAGAATCTACCAGGAAATGTGACTAAATAATATTATAAAAAGGAGGACATTTTGTGGGGCCAATTTTGAAAAGCAAACAGCAGCTCATTAAAACCAGAGTAGTCTTCTGGTATTCAGACATCAGATACACTTGTAGAACTTTGCAGAGGTTTCCAACTAAAGTTCCTCCATCCTGGCCATTTCTCAATATGCATTCTTGTCTGTACTTGTGTACTCTCATTTTTGTGAAACATAAGCTGGGGCCCAAGTACTCTTCCAATTCTAAGTACGCATAAATACACTCTGAGTGTCTAAATGATTTCTTTCTCCTGCCATTTTATCAACGACGCCGTCTGCATCCTTCCGCATCCTTCTGCGGACTTGGGGCAACAAGGTCACCCAAAACACATTGTGTAACCAGCAATGGCAACCCAGGTGAGTGCAGTTTTCATTACTTAAAACTACTATTAGTTTATCACTTAGTTTTAAGATGCTTTCATGACAACGAGCAGAACGAACCAAACCTCTTTTATGCACACTGTTTATACAAATGATTCTACTTTCAAATGCACTTTGGTGTTTTCAGAGTAGCAAAGCCCTTCTGATTGGCCGCCCTGGCAGGTTGCTGGACATAACTTTTGTCACCGATCACTGCCTTATCTCAGCATAGTTGCTTTAACATTTTCTGACACCTGTTATCTTTTTGTATCAACTGAATGTGAGTTATAAAAGCCCAGAGTATGTGTGGTGGATAATTAAAGGTATCACAATGTAACCTTTTTTTCTAAATACAAATTTAAGGCCGAGCATATATTGTCCAAATTTTTCTAATGTGCAGTATATACAGAGGAGCACTGTCTCTGTAATATTGCCACCTTGTTTCCCCGCTACACAAATTGTACTTTTCAGCAAAAAATAATCTAAAAGAATTACAGATTCCAAAGTATGACCTTGATTAAGTTTTTTTTGCCCCATACCCTGGAGGAAATGGCACTAAAACCGCATCTCCCAAAAGTTATAAAGTGTAAATGTAAATTTTTGTATTTGTATGGCACTAAGGAATTCAAGATTATTTTTCAAGTGGAACAAATATTACAAATGCCACTATATCTGATTTATAAGTGATTAAACAAGAAAAAATCTAATTTTCTAAGACTTGCCTAAATATTTTTAAAAAAAAACACTGCAATACTGTTACGCCAGTTCAGAATGTGACAGGCTGCATTTCCTATGATGCAATGTGGTCAAAATGGCCACCAACTCCCATCATGCAACACGGCCCAAAATGGCCGCCGACCCTAACGACGAAACCCTGTTAACGTTACTATGGAGGGTTTTATAAGCAATGGACGCACTGCGCTCATCCTTCTTAAGGCCCATTCATACCCTACGTTTGGCCTACACGTCCGTATTTCTGTCCGTACGTTCTATCCGTTGACTCCTTCATACCTCCGTCCGTTGAGGTGCGCAATAACCAATATCTCCTGTAGGTGGCAGTGCTGGGCGCTCCCTAATTGCGGCCCACTTGGACTTTACGACATCCCCTGCCATACCCAGAGCCTCCCCGATTTCCTGAAAGCTATTCATAACTTTTTGTTTGGCCCTGTGCCCCGGACACGACACATCATATAAATGTGGGTAGTTGTGGACAATCTCCGAAAGTCGTTCCTCAAAACCCACCATTGTTTAAAGCCCAGAATTCTAACCTTCTTCGTGATTTTGTTGACATTTTGTACTACAAACTCAACAGCGCCCCCACCTCTTCCGGTAGTATTGCTCCGTATTGATCCGTTTCGTTCGTAATCGTAAGCTCCCAATTTTCGTGTCAAAATATGGACGAAATCGACGGTTAGAACATATGAAACACTCCACACGTATCCGTATCCGTCTTTTACGTGAGGTATGAATGGGCCTTTACTTGGCGCCCCGCCAGACTGGGAAGACACCCACAGCTGTTCATTCCGTTGGGATTTTCCCCACGTGCCACATGCTCGATTTTCTCGCTGGACTCAGATTTACCGAAGCAACTTGATCCCTGCACTGGCGATTCCAAAAAAAGTAAAAAAAAAAGCAACTGGACTTGTTTTCCGTAGTTGAAGACGTTTCGCTTCCTCTCCCGGAAGCTTTCTCAATTCAAAAAGTCTGGAGTAATGCGGAGTAACAAGCTTTATACCATTGCCCAACAAAGGCCTTGCAATGGCTTAGATAACATGCAAATTCAATCGAAACAGGTCCACCCCTTAGTAATGGGCGGTCGTTAAAGCCATTAAGCCAGCAGATTGGACCAAAACTGGTCCACACCTCTGTAACGAGGAGTCGTTAGGGTTTGGGCACGTTAGGGCACTGCCGATGCAGGAGGACGACTAAAAACAACTTCTTCCCTGCACTCCTCTGCATTGCTATGGTGATAGAAGTAGAGAAGAGGAAAAAAACAGCGCTGCAGAAAGTTACTTTGTCAATTGTACCACTATTTCACAGCTGCAGCTTGTGAGACAGTGGTACAGTGCAGTGGTACAGCTGCAGCTTGTGAGATAATGCCCGTGCGTCACTGTGAGCATAGAAGCAGCGTGGAAGAGTTTTGTCAGCTCTGTTACGCAGGGAGATTACAACACCGGCACAGCTGCGACAGAGACGTGCTGTATCTTGTTTAAAATGCAGTCTAGTTTTTAATGCTGCCAACCGTGTGTGTGTGTGTGTGTGTGTGTGTGTGTGTGTGTGTGTGTGTGTGTGTGTGTGTGTGTGTGTGTGTGTGTGTGTGTGTGTGTGTGTGTGTGCTAAGCATGTCTTCATTTTTATGAAAAGAAAATTAGGGACTTGTTTTATAAACATTAAAGCCTCATCCTAGAGGTATTCAGGAAAGAAAGAAACGTGACCATCTCTGACCTACTTTGAAAGCATGATAAAACAGCCGTGGCTCTGCTAGCACTGAGTTCGGGCTAGACAGATTTAAAAAGTTAATAACACTTAAAGGTACATCTGGGACCTACAGACGATAAAAAAACAAATGTTTTCTTTGTTGTTAAACCTGACCTGCTAACCCAGAAATGATATCATCACCCCTGCCACTGTCAGCCCACAATGCCAACTCCCAGCAAGGAAAGAGAATCAGCATGTAATGCTAAAATAGTTTCTTACTTCCTGCAACTGTTAAACCATATCTAAATGCATCCAAATTTTGACTATGAAGCTCCAGGATAGATCTTGGCAGTTATGATAAAGAGTTTAATAATGCATGTCAACACATGTAAATAAAAGCTCTTTTTATTTTCATTTTCTTATGTTATATCCTTTAGACTGTAATCCAAAGGAATACTTGTGTCTGTTTTGTGATTAGAATATTTCAAGACCTTGACATCAGCGTTCAGCCAGTTCTTATCATTTATTATCAAATAAATGTAACAAAAAACCCTTATAAAACAAATGCAGCCTAGTACAATAACATGCTTTGAACGCATGTGTACTCTTCAGTGCCTGATGACATCACAATTGGGCAATTTCTGTTTGCTGATTAGTGCTGAGTCAGAGCAAAGAGAGGAAGATGAGAGCCAGACCAGAGAAAATGGTGGACTACCTGAGAAATGAACAGAAACAGCAAGAGCAAGACAGAAACCCATCTGAATTAAAAGGCTAGCGTGATCCACTTTTGCAAAAATTTCATCAGGTATTTGTTGAACGGGTAAACTTTCACTAAACTTTGTTTTTGCCTTGATGCACCTGCGGTAGAAACCTGAAACCACAAGATTGCACTTCGGTTCTGAAACGAAGGAATCACTAAAATATCCAGACTGGGCCAGAGAAAAAAAAAACTCCCAGCATTGTAGCAAAAGAATAGCTACGAGATATGAGGCTGAAGGGTCCAGCCCCGGAATCCAAAGTTGGTTCAGAGAAAGAAAAAAAAAATCTGACCTAGCTGTAGTCAACGATAGTTTTTCTAAGGCTGTTTTCTATCAATGGAATCCCTTTTCAGTTAGATTTTTAACAAACTAGCTAATATTAGCTTGTTATACTCCCAGCCTAACTATCTAAAGTGCAGAATACCAGAAAGGATTACAAAATGATCTGAAAACTACTACGGAACTTAGGGGGGTCCATAGTTTTACACAAATCCCTATAAATATTATCCATGTAATTATACATCCATCCATCCATTTTCCAAACCGCTTAATCCCTCATGGGGTCGTGGGGGTTGCTGGTGCCTATCTCCAACATTCACTGGGCGAGAGGCGGGGTACACCCTGGACAGGTCGCCAGTCTGTCGCAGGGCAACACAGAGAGACAAACAGGACAAACAACCATTCACAACTAAGGACAATTTGGAGAAGCCAATTAACCCAACAGTCATGTTTTTGGACTGTGGGAGGAAGCCGGAGTACCCGGAGAGAACCCACGCATGCACAGGGAGAACATGCAAACTGACCCAGGGGTGTACTCGAACCCAGGACCTTCTTGCTGCAAGGCAACAGCGCTACCCACTGCGCCACTGTGCAATTTGTAATTATACAAATAATAATAAATATATTATTGTAGCAACTTTAAAATAACTGAGGGGGAGGCAAACAGCAGAGGGTAAAAACATATTAAAGTAAGTCTGACTGTTTGTACGACTAACAGGAATCGGAAAATCAAAAGGTGTTGCAGCAGAAACAGGATTCCTTGATCAGCTCAGTGATATATGGACCCCAGCTCATCCAAGCTTTTGATCTCTCACCCAGGTCTTTTCCCCCACTTTCATGTCAGTCTCTGCTTTCTTCTGATGGTGTCCAGACACTGTGAGACTACAAGAACAAAGAAAAGCAGTGGAGTTGAGCAGAAGACTGTCTTGTCGGAGCTGCAGATGCTGACAGCTCATCTTTCATCTCTGATTGAAAATAATTCTGCCTTTCCACTTGTCTTATCCTCGAAAAGCCATTTTGTTAACTCTAAAATAAGCCCGGATGTTGTATTACATTCAGCAGGATTGCACTTGATCAACTTTGAACACGGAATTTCAAAGCTGAACTTTATTGGCTTAATAAAGCTCAGCAAAACTATATTTTATACACATATTCATTATTATGGTTATAATAATCAATGACGCTGACCATAATCATCAAACAAGATATCAATACCCAATCAACATCAATTTCTAGACTAACCTTTTCATTTCTCACATTTTTGTTTTTCTGAGAGTGTGTTAGAGCTGCACAATATATAAAATCATAACGATCACTTCAATAGCATTGTAATTATCGATCTTCTTAATCAAAATAAGCATAAAATTACTGACGAGTTTATCAGTATTATGTACAGCATGTGTTTATACCCAAAAATCACCAGATGAAGTAGAATTACATGCCATTGTGCTACTTTAATCGACAACATATTCACCAATGAAACTGAAAATAACACAGTGAGTGGACTATTAATTAATGACATTACCGAATACCTATCAGTTTTTACTGTCTATAACAGCATCCATCAGAGTAATCAGGTTGTGAACATAGGTCAATATTCATCGTCTTGCTTGGACATTACTTATAGTGACTATAAGGCGCAGCAGATTATAAGGTGCACCAAGAATTTATGCATCTATGTGTGACTTATTACCATTCTTTTTTGTCCAAATTTAAAACGCACCAGATTATGAGGTGCATTACATATTCTTCCAAAGTGTGTAATATCCCACCGCCTTTCTGGTTGGGTGACCAGATGTCCCCTATTTCTAGGGACAGACTCCGCTTCGGATGACCTGTCCCCAGCAAAAGCTGTCCACGGAAATGTCCCCGATACCAGTGTATCATGATGGAGTAAAAAAGTTTAGAGCAACAACAGCTATTTACCCGGCTTTGCCGCTATCCCGGCGTATTAGAGCTTTGCTGCCCCGCCCCGTTGGTGTTGCAGTTCAGACTAAACAAACCAAACCCCAGGCAAAGATGCTGTGCTTAACTAAATCAGAGATGTCCCCTGTTTTCATTAGAGAATCAAATCTGGTCACCTTAAGGAGGAAATACACTGGCCTTGTAATGTAAGCGGTGCGGCTTACGGGCATGTTAATAAAACTGCAAATTTACACCAGACGCTGCAAAGTACACTCCACAGCTGCGTGATTCTGTGAAGAGAAAATTCGTCATGGGTAAGTAATTAAAGAAAGACAAATTACCAGCAATATATGGGTAAGGTATTCAATTATCAGCAATATATCCCATATTTTTATCACCTAAAATATGGGTGGGAAATATGTTGTTGGCTATTTATCAAACTCTGCTGCTCAAATTTAAAAAAATAATTGATAAATTGCAAAGGACAGCTTAAATGCATTATCTGGTAGGCTGCGACATTTAAGATGGCATACATTCAAACTTTGCTTCTTCAGTTGGCTACTTACACTTTCTCTCCTCAGCTTGGTGACTTGGATGCTAAAGCTCAGGTAGAGTGGTGGGGACATTGTAATGAGGGGATAAAATCAGGACGAAAATCTGGGTTAATCGCAATGAATTTAATCATCACAATGGTAAACAACAATATCGCAAAGTCATATTTTTCTTGTAACTTTTTTTTTACTCAAATCATGCAGTATGCTTCTGGCTGACTGCAGTCTGTGGAGTTTGGCGTCATTCAAAGGTAGGCTCCTTGCAAACTAGCGCTTTAAAACAATCACGAAGAATTAACTGTATGCTTTAATGTTGAGTGAGCTGGGTTCTATATGTTCTATATAAGGCAAAAAATATATGAAGTATGGTAGTATTTAAGAATGGCAATAAAATCTATTTTAAAAGAAAGGTGACAAAAGAGGCTGATGTCACAAAAGATAAAGCCACCATAGGTTTCTTAAAGCTTTTAAACTCTATGAATTTAGACTGGCTGTCCTCTGCATTTTCAAGTGAATGAATGTTTGTGGAAATGTTTAGATTAGCAATAGCATCATAGTTTTCTGATTAATGTTAATGTGCAAACTTTATGAAATCATATCAATTGTATGTCATCCAGTCTTAAGCTTATTTGATTAGTTAAACAACTTTCAACAAGACGACTTATAAAGATTCCAAACAGCTGATAAACACCTCATACTTTTGTTAAATGAAAATGTTACATTCTTTAGAATAACATTTTAAACTACTACCTCGATAGAAGCAGGTTATAGTTCTGTTGATTTTCTCATCTCTAATGACTCATGTGGATAGATTTAACATTGATAACATACATTAATAACATTTTGAATACCAGTTTTTAAACACAGAAATAAGAACTATAATTTACTTATTTTTATAAAGATGGAGTTAATAGTTTAAAGGCTACATATATTTTCTAATTTGATACGCAAGCTCTTGTTTACATTTTATTCTGTGGTATACAATAGACGTCAAAGTTGACACTTGAAGACAGCTCCTGGATAGGGCGTTTTATTCAAGTTCATTAACTTTTAGATGGTAAGTTTAAAATATTGGAATATCATTTATTTTGTTGCAATAGATAAATAAATTACCGCTAGTCCGAAAAATATCAAAAGATAACGCCATAGCAGAGACTTTATAAAAAACTAAAATATTAGGGAGAATTAGAGGTCATGAAATTCCAGCTGAATTTGTCAAATATTCTAATTTAATATTGCGTAACAGGGAGAAGTTTAACAGTAGCAGAGGAAGAGAAGGATGAGGAGAAACAGCTGCTGCAGGCAGGTAGCAGAGGGAGAGGCTGGAGATAAGGATACTGGGACCAATTTGCATATTCATAGTCCATCCACCAAGGTGTAGCGTTATATCTGAGTCACTCTGGGCCATGAAGGGATTATTTTCATAAAAAAAAAAAAAAAAATTCAAATATGTAACTTTGGCAAAAAAAAAAAAAAAGAGAAATGTGCAGGATTTTATAAGTGACAGGTGAAAAACTTTAAACATCTAGCAGGCATCAAACATAAAACCCTAATTCATCGCGTACTTCGGTGGCGCAGTGGTTAGAGGACACGACCCATGTAAGGAGGTCTTAATCCTGGACACAGCCGACCCAGTTTTGACTCCGACCTGTGGTCCTTTACCACATGTCTCTCCCCTTTTGTCGTACCCCCTTTCCTGACAGCCCACTGTACAAAAAACGAGCCACTAGTGCCGTAAAAATCTAAAAAGTGCCGTAAAAATCTAAAAAGTACCACAAATCAGCTATTTACAAGTTAAACACTAAGCTAATTAGTGATATAACCCATTTACTCTTTAAAAAAAAAGACCAGAAACGTCCCTTGAAGTCAGATTTCTGACACAGAAAGTTAAAGGTATACTATGCAACCGGGGTTGATTTTCCAGCGAGGCTCCCCCCAGAGGGCGAAAGTAAAAGTGCACTGTCGTAAAGATGCTCAGCTGTTCTGGTTCCTCCGTCAAGCCAGGCGCGGTTGTTTTGAGCTTAGCAGACAGGCGAACGCAACGAAAAGTGGAAAAAACGGCAGTACAAACAATGACTAACACAGTGAAGGTATGAACATCAAGCTTCCCGCAGCGCTATCTTGGCGAGGCGGCCGCCGCCGCCTCGCCAGTTTTGTTATTATTATTATTTTATTTTTTATTTTTTTTTTATGTTGGCGAGACGCTACCACAACCGCCTCGCCAAGCCGCAGCCGTCGCCGCCGCCTCGCCGCCGCGGTAGCGTCTCGCCAACATTAAAAAAAAAGATAATAATAATAATAATGATAAAACTCGATATGCTTGCATGTTATTTGACGTTAACACGCGGTTCTTTGTTGTTGCTTTCGCGCGTGCATATAGTGAATGGCAGGGCAAAAACACATGGAGTTCTCGCCGTAAAGCAAGACTTCTGTGTGTGCGGGCCGTAAGCTCTTGCAATTGCAAGTGCGGTATTTCCCCCACAGACCGCCAGGGCGGCCGAGAAAACCTTTGTTCGACCCGAAATGACTCATTTAATCATCCAAATCGGTATGGAACACATTAATTAACTGAAAAATGTTGCATAGTATGCCTTTAAAGATTCCTCGGCAGGGTCAAACTCAAAATCCTTCAGGACTGTGTGATATTTGCAACAACAAAGAAATCACACTTCCAGCAGATTTTACTTTATTCAGACCATGACCCATTGCACAATTAAATATCCATCTGTGAAAAGCATATACTGCTGATACGTGCATTGTTATGAAATTGTATTACTAAGTCCAGTTTACTTTGTCACTGAGTACAACAATTAGAAAATCCCACTGCCTTTGCAATTTTCCGCTCCAACTATGATGTCATTCTAACATCTAAATCCCAATTCCTGATGCAAGTTGAACGCAGGATTAGTCAGATAAAACCAAAAAACAGGTGAAGGTAACTGGGCAAGCGTGTGCCTGTGCCTTGTCAAATAAAATCTCTTTACAACCTCCAAGCATCAAGAGAATTTTGTCAAAACAGAGCAGACCAATCAATGGCATACCCTTACCCGCTACATCTTCTATGGCCACCACCAGGCGCCAGGAGAATGGTTGAAATATAGCTTTTAGATTAAGTTAGAAAAAAAGTAAATTCAACCGTTGTTGCTGTACCGATCCGTTGTGGTGAAGAGAGAGCTGAGCCAAAAGGTGAAGCTCTCGATTTACCGGTCGATCTACGTTCCTACCCTCATCTATGGTCACGAGCTTTGGGTCGTGACCGAAAGAACAAGATCCCGGATACAAGCGGCTGAAATGAGTTTTCTCCGTAGTGTGTCTGGGCTCTCCCTTAGAGATAGGGTGAGGAGCTCAGTCATCCGGGGAGGACTCAGAGTAGAGCCGCTGCTCCTCCACATCGAGAGGAGCCAGTTGAGGTGGCTCGGGCATCAGGTCAGGATGCCTCCCTGTCGCCTCCCTGGTGAGGTGTTCCAGGCACGTCCCACCGGGAGGAGGCCCAGGGGAAGACCCAGGACACGCTGGAGGGACTATGTCTCCCGGCTGGCCTGGGAACGCCTTGGGATTACTCCTGAGGAGCTGGCCCAAGTGGCTGGGGAGAGGGACGTCTGGGCCTCCCTACTGAAGCTGCTACCCTCGCGACCCGAAGCCGGATAAGCGGAAGAAGACAGACGGACGGAAAGGGTAAATTCAAAGGTATCTCAGAGAACTGGTAATTTTTACATTTGCTATAATGGTCCCTGATGATTTCTATTTCACATGAGTATTTTAATATGTAAATATTATCAGCAGACATCTTGTTATCAGTTCTCAGGACTTATAGTTGATCTTATTAATATGAACTCTCAGAATAATTTCTGTCATATATCAGACTAGCTACATGCAGAAAGACTATTCTTCTTATAGACATATTATTTGCTGATGGTTTCCTCTTCAAGCTCCATTGGGATTTGTACAGGTGTACATTGTAAGGTATAGAAGGGCTTCACTAGTTTTATTTTTAGAAAGTAGTTTTAGTAACAGAGCTATTTCCGTAAGATTCTCAAGCATCTTCAGTTCATTTTGATGAGCACATATGCAGTTTTGTTGCACTCAGCAACCTCTATTGTGATATAAAGATTGTTTAACTCTTTTCTGGGTATAGTAGATTTTAGCTGTAGAACAGTTACTGGTTTCTCAGGTTTATGAAGAAAACTCATTTAGTGTAACCTATCAGGTAAATTTTTCAGGGTAGCCTGGTTTGTTACAACATTTTGTGATTAAATTTACAGAATCATTTAGTCTATACCTGGGTTCTTCATCTCCAGTCCTCAAAATCCGGTGTCCTGAAACGTTTAAATGTGTCCCTAGTCCAACACACCTCAATCAACTCAGTATGCAGTCTAATTCCCCAGAGTCCCCAATGACCTGATTATGTAAAGCTATAGTTGGTAATCCTGTTCAGAAACACTTTTTGTTGTACTAGGTGAAATGGGTTTTGTCAAGGAGACACAATTTTAAGAACAGTATCAAAAACAACCTTGGGATTCCTTTTGTTCATCTTCACCAGATTTGCAAAATATGTGGACTTAGCCTGTTTTATCATGTCACTAAGAGATGCAATTAATTGATTTAAATGTAGTCAGTGCACCTCCAGTTTTATGGCTTTCCACAGACGTTCAACCTAAGACAAGATCTCCTGAATGAAGATATTTCCTCATTTAACCATGGCTGCAATTTTTTTTAAGAAACTAGTTTGCAATATACAGGTGCCTACAAGTTCAGTACAGACTCAGTGATCATTGACAGATTTTATGCAAGATTCTGCATCATGACAAACCCTCTAAAGGCCAGGTTGAAACAGATTAAAAAAGTTTGCAACAGCAAGTTGGTTTAAAATGAGCTTTTAAAATGAGTATTGAGTGCAGGTGTCAACTTTAATGGACATATTAAAATAAACACAAAAATGGTCAGACACAAGGACATCCACAACACTCACGCACTCTATGTCAAGACCAAAAGAAAAAAATAAATTTAATGTGTGACTTTTTTTACGTGTTGCAGCAGAAACGTGTTTACCTGACTCCGCCAGATAGATTTGCTCCGCATATCCATCTGGAAACCTTCCGTTGAAGTAACTTTGGGAAGGGGCGAAAATACTGGTTAGCTGATTGGCCTATGTTGGTGATAGACGGGCCAAATAAACCAATCAGATTCGTCGTCGCTCTGTTACGAGCGACGACGAAAACACAACCACAAGCCAAGCTACGCATGCAGGTAAAGGCTCGTTAGCTCAGCAAAGAAGTACTCTGTAATTCCGATAAAACTTGCTCGATAGCCACGCTAACGCTAGTTTCATCGGCTGAAGCCGCCATGTTCTTTAGACTGAACTGTCGCTCCTCGTTGCGTCACACCTCAACCCGCCTCAAAGCCAACGCTGATTGGACGTTCGTTTGGTGAACGGCTCCAAATTTTCTTCAATGGAGGGTAGCCAGACTGATCTGCGAGTGAAACCTTGAAAGCTCGCGAGATCAGGATGGTCTCACGAGGCTAGAAACGTGTTGCTTCAAGTAAAATGAGTCTGTCAGTGATAAAAACTCAGTTACAACAGGACAAGAAGAGTCATTTACATGAAAATTAAAATCCCCAACCCTCAAAACTTTATAAAATTTTATAGTCATAGATGAAAAGTCAGAAATCAAATTTAAAAACTCACAAGGAGGACCAGGAGGTCTGTTAATCAAAACAGTCACATTTTCCAACCTCTGACAACTGAAGTTCAAACGAGTTCAATGTCCATGTAGATGAGCGTAAGTCCACCTCCTCTGCATGTGATCTGTGGGGTCACAGTCACAGAGCAATTTGGAGGGCACAGCTCGTTCAGATGTGAATACTCCTGTTCCCTCTGCCAGGTCTCAGTCAGAGCCATAACATCAAGAGGCTTCTTAAAGAATCATTCACTCAGAAAGAACACCTTGTTCGCGATGGAGCACGCATTTAGGAGAGCAAAATGTATTGGCTGTGTGCACTGAGACAGAGATGCGTGCTGACTGGCGCCACAACTCCAGCCCTTGCGCGCTGGGCTCCACAGCAACAGCTTGAAGGATGCAGTCACACACAGGTGGAATCCGGGCTCAGTGAAGGACTTGACAAGAATGAAAGAAACGATCAGAGGGAATGGAAGGATCATGATAAAGGAGGGGCGTAGACACAGGTGCAGATGGTGACTCGCAGTCCAGGTCGTGGACAAAAATCCGTCGCAGGCAGTGCCCATAAATCTGGACCCAGCGGCAGCACAGGGTGAGTGACCATACCGGGCCTTCCTTTGCAGGGCATACAAGCCAGCCCACGATCCCATCTTCCTCCTCCTCCTGCCACGACACTTCACTACCATCAAGTACTCAGTTGATGACGTAGTACATTCAAAGAGTGGTGGGCAACACTCCTCATCCCTGGCCGGAGTAACACACACTTCTTTCATATGCTTATCGATAGAAAAGACCGCACCGCGATCATAACGGATTACGGCTGAGACACAATTTTTGGTTGACAGGCTTGATGTAACAAAGTATAATGTTATCCAAACAAGCAGTTGAGAGACAGCAGAAACAAAGTTCGAACACAGACGGCATCTTGCCACGTGAGAAAAAAGAAAAAAGCTAGCCCAAAGTCACCTTTAAAAGGAGTAGGCACCACTGTTATACAGCCACTCACATATACAATATGCAGCAGAGATGTCTGTAAATTTCATCAATTCTCAGGCTTTGGTTATTCCATGCGAATGGACCACATAAAAAGCTGCTGTAAGGGGGCAACTTATTTATTACATGGAGTCCCCAGGTAATGCTTATCCCATGCCAGTAAGGCTTAAAGGTATACTATGCAACTGGGGTTGATTTTCCAGCGAGGCTCCCCCCAGAGGGCGAAAGTAAAAGTGCACTGTTGTAAAGATGCTCAGCTGTTCTGGTTTCTCAGTCAAGCCAGGCACGGTTGTTTTGAGCTTAGCAGACAGGCGAACGCAACGAAAAGTAAAAAAACGGCAGTACAAACAATGACTAACACAGTGAAAGTATGAACATCAGGGTTTCCCACAGCGCTATTTTGGCGAGGCAGCCGCCTCGCCAAACTCACGCTACCGCCTCGCCAACATTCAAAAAAAAAAATAAATAAATAAATAATAATAATAATAATAATAATAAAAACTCGCGGTTCTTTGTTGTTGCTTTCGCGCGTGCATATAGTGAATGGCAGGGCAAAAACACATAGAATTCTCGCCGTAAAGCAAGAGACTTCTGAGCCTGTGTGTGCGGTATTTCCCCCACAGACCCCCAGGGCGGCCGAGAAAACCTTTGTTCTGCCTGAAACGACCCATTTAATCATCCAAAACGGTATGGAACACATTAATTAACTGAAAAATGTTGCATAGTATGCCTTTAAATCACAGTAATTTATATATTGCATTTAAATATTTCAAATCATATCAGATGCTAAGGACTATTTGCACACTTTTGACAGGTTGGAAAGGTATCACACACTAAAACGCTCCAGCTCATTCCAGCACACCAATTGATGTGTTCGATTCAAAACTGCACTGAATGGAACAAAATGCATGGTTAAAAAATAAAAAACCTTTCATATACATAATGAAAATATATTGTTATGTGGAATGAAATTGTCAAGTAAAAGTACGTAAGGGAATAAAAAAAACTAAAATTACCCAAAAAAAAACAAACATTGTGAATTATTACAAAATTAGTCCAGGGGACGCAAATGGCCCACGGGCTGCACTTTTGGCACCTCTGTTGTATACTAGCTAAAGGTAACTTCTTATTCTTTTACTGGCTGGAAGATCTGCAAGGTGTTCTTTTTTTTTTTTTTTCTTTTTTGGGGGGGGGGGGGGGGGGTTACGTCAGAACCTAAGAGAAATGTAATACAATAACATCTTCATTATTCAATCGGTTATAAAAGGTTGACACTTTTAAAAGAAGACAAACAAGACGCCAAAGATGACTTACAAATCCCCTTGAAATAATTTAATTAAAAAATACATAATACATATTTTCTTTCACAAATATGTCACCATTTTCTGGGTTGGAGCCTTTTTAAACGGTGCCTCATATGAGAATTTAGATGGAAAATACAAATAATTATTTTTAAATGGGTCAACATCACAACTGTAAAGTAAAGAAACCCTTACATTTACAGAACCGTTTGGAAAGCTCAATTATTCTTATTCACTGAACTGACTGCGAACATTTAATTCATACCCCACCCCACATAGAGCCCCATGTATGCCAATGGAGAACATGATAAGAACTGTTCGCAACTACTGCCAGTGCTTTTCTCCAAAATCTCCATTGCAAACCACTTTATTTCCCTTTATTGTCCCTTCAGGCAGATTAAATGTCTCTGAGGAAGAAACTATCAACCAGCCTAACGAACAAGATAAAATTTAAACTTCCTCATACCATATCTGCCTATGGAAATTATGTGAATAGGACTGTTCCCTCCTGCCAATATTATTATATTATTATTATATGTGTGTGTGTGTGTGTGTGTGTGTGTGTGTGTGTGTGTGTGTGTGTGTGTGTGTGTGTGTGTGTGTGTGTGTGTGTGTGTGTGTGTGTGTGTCTTGGGTGAGTGATTTGGGTTCTGTAATTCTCCATGATATAAAATCATGGTATAAAATCATGGAAGCTGTTCCCCACTAAAGAAGAAGAAAAAATGTTCAGCTCCGACTCTACATCCAAATGTGATTCTGGTAATAGATGTCAAAGCGACATAAATGTGTTGGTGCATTCCATGTAGTCTATTTTATTTTATAACTACAGGATACTTTCAATAATGAAGCCTACAGTGTGGAACAACAGCAGATTTGGTGCAGCCCTAATGCCAGCTGTGAGGATTACCCTATACTTTGTTTTCAAAACTGGAAACTAAAAAAGTCAAATTTCTGAGTGAGCGACCAGGCCAGTTACCAGTCAAGCTAGTCAAACTAAAAATTAAATGACGACTCCTAGATCTGACCCTTACATTAGGTTTAGCAGCTGATATCCAGACAAGCTGCATAGCTATAATACAAGCTGTAGCTATAATACAAAACCCCTAATATTTTACCAATTTTGTATATATAATCATAGCTTTTACAGCATCCAGTTTATTTCCCACAAACTTTAAATCCTGGCTTTATCTCAGTTCACCAAATAGCCACATGGTGGTGTTTTTTTTTGTTTTCTTTTGTCTTTTGTTTGTTCTTTTTTGCTTTTTTGTACATCTGATGTTAAATGTAAATAATTTTAGAATCCTGTAGGAATATGCCAGATCCTTTATATATTAAAATCCTTACCGTGGCTAATGCACTACAGGGTTTTATAAGAGTTTCATAAAACCAAGACATTATTATTGTGCTGGTATGGTCAGTGAGGGAGAAAAGCCAGTGTGAAAGAGGTTGTATGTACCTACAAATTTATCTTGGCCTATTTAAGACCAGCAAGGTAATTTTAATTACCTGTATAAAACCTGTCAGAACGCATAGCCAATTAAAGTCTGTTGCATTTTGGGCTGTCCACTGCTGAAAACTCTAATTGGCCATTGGAGCGTTAGAGGTTAATTATGAAATACTGGAAGAAGTCCACTTAGTTTTTGTATTACGCATGCAAACTTGTCAGTTTAAGTCAATTGCCAGGTATTGTGGTGGTTTATGGGAAGCAAGTCAGCCAGGGCAGTTAGCAATACACACAACTGAGACATTGACCCCAAAATTCTGCAGATCTCATTGCACACAATCGTCTGTTATTCAGTTGTATTCCCTACTTGGTTTTGTTTGAAATGTTCGAATCTAGCATTCTAACAATGACTAGAAGCCTCTTTTTATAAAGCGGCCAGGACAATAAAAAAACTGTGACTTATTTAGGCCTGAATTTGAGTTAGCTCTGGACTTATTGATTAAGAGTTTTAAAAAGCTAGCTCTGTGGCTTACCTTCATGCACAGTGACCCCGCAGTTGTCACACTGGATGATCTCATCTGCGTCCTCACTGTTGTCTCCCAAGCAAACACAGCATATAAGGATGTGCTGAGTGTTCCAGGTCTGGGAGCGGTCAAGTGAAGCATCCTGAAACATAACATAAATAGTGCCAATACTAAGACCTGAGACAAATTTAAGAGTTTAAGGTTTATAAATTGTATTTTTAAAAATGGGTTCTATTACAATAACAGCTTTAGGTACAAAATATGTATAGGTTTTCAAATAATTTTTATTTGCTTTAAATAATGCTATTTAAAGTTCAGAGTACTGAATGTACAGCAGAAGCTATGATACATAAAAAGAGATTTAAACTCTTTCTCACACTATTTGACATTAAATCAGGCTAAACATTTCCTGTTTTACATCAGTTAGGATAGTAACAATATGTCTACTTGCTAAATGTCAGAATGTTGACAGACAATCATTTTATTTCTTCCAACAAATTCAGAAGTTTACATGGACTAAGTTTACTATGCCTGTAAACTATATGGGAAAGCCCAGATGATGATGTCATTGCTCTGTAAGGCTCTGATTTTTCACAAAAACAGTGAAATGAAGACATAGCTGAAAATATATTTGAAGGAAACACCTCAAACACGCTGTTTCCTTTTATGACAAAACACTCCAATGATCCTAACTGGACACTGAATGCCCCTCTGAACCACTGTGCCCTGTTCGTGCCCTTGAGGCATATATCAATGCCACGGCATCCTTCCGAAAGACAAATAGCCTTTTTGTTTGCTACGCCGGCTCACGGAAAGGTCATGCACTTTCTAAGCAGCTACTTGCACACTGGGTTGTGGATTTGATCTCCAAGGCTTATGCCTTGCAGGATCGGCCACTGCCGGCAGGAGTGAAGTGCCACTCAACAAAGGGCATGTCGACATCGTTTGCTGCCATTACTGGGGTGCCGTTGGATGTTATATGCCGGGCGGCCTCCTGGAGATCACCTAGTACCTTTACTTGGTTTTACAGGGTGAATGTGGCTGCGCCCCATCCCCTTCAAGGAATCCTGGAGCAACATACCTCTATATCACATTAGCTGGGTGGTGTAGTGGTTGTCCCTTGAGTGTTGCCGATTCCTCGTGACCTTGTTGACATAAGTCATCCAGTGCTTGAAGCACCGCCTCTGGTGGTCAGTAGGGATGAAATAGCACGAAAGTTACTGCTGTAACCACGGTTCTATGAATCCTGGATGACCGCCAGAGTGCTTGGTCCCTCGGAATCTCTGCTTCTCGCGAGAAGATTGAGGGATTGAACGCAGGGTGCCATGTAACTATATACAGAGTCACGTGGGTCCCCGGCAGGTCACAGGTGACTTTGTTGTCATTAGTACTCGACCTGCACATGCGCAAAAATGATCATTCAGTGCTTGAAGCACCGCCTCTGGCGGTCATCCGGGATTCATAGAACCGCAGTTACAGCAGTAACTTTGGTTTTGTTTTGCACTTATTTGAGTGGGTGTCACTCAAACCTTACCATAAGAATTACTTTATTGTCCCACAATTGAGAAATTTGGGTGACAGTGGCAAACACACAGACAGTTACACACAATTATTAGCAATGAAAAGAAGAAGAGAAGAAAAAAGAACAAACCAGTCTAATTGAAATTACAGTGGGAGAGGTAGTAGGTTGGACCACTGGGTTTATCAGTAGGGCAACAACGGTTCCTGGGTCATAGGCTGTTCAGACTGCTCCAGTGGAAGGGGAGGGCCAGTTGGGGACCTGACTCCCAGCGGGGGATTTGTGCCCATTCGTTTTTTTCTTAACATAGCCATTATCAAAAAGGAGTTGGGTCTTGATGTGTATGATGATGGCCCGAGATGGCATTGGGGAGTGTGTGTGGTGGGGTGGGAGGGCTACCTTATTGTGCCCTTCCATTGAGTTGCTTGGCCCCATCCTGTATACTAATTTCAATGCATTACTGATGCATGGGGCTTTAAGTGGGGAAGACTGCCGTCAGCAAGCATTGTTTGCTAGTTCCCAACTGCAAACCTATTTTCCATGCACATTAGGCATGCACATCTTAATTTACAGCTATTTCTTGCACGATATGCATACACCAAGGCTAAAGATGTGGTGCTGAATGTAGGTGGCCACTGTCAACAAGTTTGTATGGCAAGGGTCGCTGTTATGAGGTGTGGTGGGTTTCTGGCCACCCTGTCGGCCTCTCTGAGGAGGAGATTGGTGGGAATCTCCACCTCTTGGTCTTCCAGGCATCACTTACCATCCAGTATCAAACTGTCCCCTCCCTCCCTTGGTCCTTCTAATTTCAAACTGCTATTGTGGGTCGGGGATTTCAGGGAGACTTCCTGTCTTTTCTGCTGAGTGGTCTTGGTACTATGAGCTAGTGCAGGTGCCCGGCCTCTTGGCATTGAAAGCAAGGCCACGCTACTGGTAGGGGGGCTTGGCGTCCTGCATCCCTCCCTGTCCATGTTTGGCTTGGGGTCTGCCATTCCTAAACTTCAGCCTGAGAAAAATTTTGGTTGTTCACTTTGATAGCAAATGCAGCCTTGATTTAATAAAGTCAATAATAGCATTAAATTAGGATATTATCTTGAGATAACCTTTTTGTATAGCAAAATTTCCCTTGCACATATAGGCAGCTAGAGTCTCAATATGGTATGGCTGTAATGCTGAGACAGGACAAGTAGAAAAAGACATTGCTTCGTGAAACCACCCATATATATTGGAAACAAAAGCTGCACTCACCTCATTGCCCTTTCCTTGAGACATACTATCGTTGGTCAATTCATCATCAAAAGCATTGCTGCTCTTCACTTTCTTCTTGGGCTTCTTCATCTCTTTTTCACTATCACTGCTACTGTTGTTAATGTCAACCCCATCGTCCTTGCCCTCATCATCTTCATCATCATCGTCGTCATCATCATCGTCATTATCATCGTCGTCGTCGTCTTCACTAACACTAGCTCCGTCCTCTTCCTCTGTTCCACCTTTCTGAGTTGATGTTTTACCTTTTTTCTTCTCCGCTGTGGGCCTCCAGTCATTATCATCTTCACTGTCATAGTCATCTATCTCATTCAATTCTTCCATGGTAGTGAAGTCCAGCAGGGGGCGATTCCTGCGGAAATTCCATTTCTTTGGCTCAGTCAAAGACTCCTCAACATTGACAATGCCACCAGCAGATGTTGAGGTAGATTCAGTTTCACCGGCAGCAGTGCTGACTGGCTCTGTAGTCTTCTTGCTCTTCCTTCTACCTTTAGCTGGAGTGACAGACGGGATGTCTTTGGTGGGGCTGTCTGAGGACAGCTGCTGTTTAAGCTTCTCCTCATCTTCCGTTAAGTTGTCATCAACAGCCTGGTCTTTGGCCTCCCCATCTATACCATCATTTCCAGAAACGGCATGTTCTGAGTCACTTTCTGAGCCTGCAGCACTCGCCTTGGATCCTTCTTCGTCACTGCCATTGCCTGTGCCATCTGATCCTAACAGAATATGAAACAATGAGAATATGTCAAATTTCTAACTATGAAGTGATTATAATTAAGATTTCACTGTCTAAACACTGTAGAATAATCTCAAGTTTTGGCTAGAATGCGATTTTGATTCCCGGCCATAGCACTGTTAACACAGGAGTGTTAGGGGAATTCCTTTAAAATTTATTCCAGTTAAACATTTATATTAACTTTGCAGTGACTCTATAAGAATCAAGAATCCTTATTGTCACCATGTGTTACTATAATGACATCTTGCATGACACAGTCACCGGCTAAAGATGCTCACAGATTACATGTAACACGCAGACACAACAAGACGTAATATTTGCACAGGTTTTTTTTGTCCATGAAATCAGTTGTTTGCCCTGACCAACAACACTTCCTGAAAAGCTTATTGATTGAATAATTTTACTAATAAACAGTTTGAAATGTTTCTTTCCGTAATGCCTTTTATATCTGTATTTTTACATCTTTGTTTTATGCAGTATTTATGCATTCTTATAATTTATGTCTGTGTTTATAGATGGACGGTAAAATTTTGATTGACTTGTGTATAAATGGCACTAGGTAACAAAAATAATTGCCTAGCCTGAAGGCCTGTTCATACTCTACCAGAACATAGATATTTTTGCTCTCCTTTAATCTCTGTATTTCTTTCTTTAATTCTTTATTTGTCCCTCATTGGGGAAATTTTGTTTCAGTACAGCCCATCAACAGAAAGACGAGTAGACGGGAGACTGCGGCCGGAGACTGCGGCCGGAGCCTGCGGCCGGAGACTGCGGCCCGAGACTGCGGCCCGAGACTGCGGCCCGAGACTGCGGACGGAGCTTTGCCTTCTTGTAGAGTAGAGAAAGGAATACATTAGGATGGTTGAGGAAGGAAAAGTGCATTAGTCACACTGTCTCTCTGACAGGTGTGACAGTTTTTTTTGCAGCTTGTTTTTTACATATATCCCAAGCAGAACTTTTTTCTTACATAGTGTAGAAACATGGAGGTGGTGCGCTGAAGTTTAAGAAACCTATGGAGACTTCCGTGGAGTGTTATAATTGAGTTCTTGTGAAGAATGAAATGTCCTAGACAGAAACAACTTTATCCCATATACAAGCGGCTGAAATGAGTTTTCTCCGTAGTGTGTCTGGGCTCTCCCTTAGAGATAGGGTGAGGAGCTCAGTCATCCGGGGAGGACTCAGAAAAGAGCCTCTGCTCCTCCACGTCGAGAGGAGCCAGTTGAGGTGGCTCGGGCATCTGGTTAGGATGCCTCCCGTGATGCCTCCCTGGTGAGGTGTTCTGGGCACGTCCCACCGGGAGGAGGCCCAGGGTAAGACCCAGGACACGCAAGAGGGACTACGTCTCTCGGCTGGCCTGGGAACGCCTTTTCCCCCGGTGGAGCTGGCCCAAGTGGCCGGGGAGAGGGACGTCTGGGCCCTTCTACTATGCCCATTCTTCACATAGTTTAAGGTGACAAATTCAGTGCATATTATAGCTCTAGAAAAACATGACAGAAAGATTTGATTTCCTCCATCTGTATTTCTTTAGGAAACTTTTTGACAGCAGTGAGTCCTAGCTGCTTTGAGTTGGTGTTGCTTTTGAAAGCAGCGTGGCAGAAAGTTGACTTTTGCCTGCTTAATGTCTGTGGTTTAAAATCTACATACATGGCCTTGTTTCAGACACTCAATGACCAGGGTAAATTAATATTCTGTGTTACATAACTGACGACTTTTTATTATTAGGAATGAGGGAGTTTAGGGCCTGTAGAGAATACAGGAATTCAACAACTGATTTACTGAGGGTTTACTACTAACAGTTTCTTCTGCACAGGTGCATCCAACAATAAAGTTGTGTGTGACTACTTCACTAAATAAAAAAAAATAACTTTATATTACCTATTCTTGAAAATGAGCCAATAATGCACATAAATATTAATGACAAATGTTTGGGTTGTACTATTGACTCCTAGCACCTCAGATAAAATAGAAAATCAAGTGTATTTTTTACATAATTGTTAAAACTGTCACTACTGTATTTTTCAGAATATAAAGGCACACTTAAAATCCTTAAATCTTCTCAAAAATTGATGGTGCGCCTTATAATCCGGTGTGCCTCTTATATGATCAAAGTTGTGCTTACTGACCGATTGTACGGTACACTATGTCATTACCTGATCGCACTCCTGAGCTGTCTACAAAACTGCCTGACTGTAATGTCGAAACTAGAAATGCATTCATGTAAAGGCCCCCAACATGCTCAGGTTTAGTTCCCTACTCCGCAGGGGTCCATGCGAACTTGAGGCGGACTCAAGGCGGACTCTGCCCATACAGGTACGTGTCACACTATAAACTTCTCGGAGGTAGGAAGTCTTTACATCAAAATGTTTTATATGTGACACGAGCTTGATACACTGAGCTGCTACAAGCAGGCGGCCGCAAGGACGTGTGGCATCACAGTCCCTCTCTGTTCTCACTGACAGGTGTGTGCGGTGGGAGCCTGCTGGAAAAGAAACGGCTCTAGGTGATCAGCTATCTAATCACACATTTTACCAACCATTCTGTCGCTTTGTCCCACAAAGTCGTACTTATACATTTAAACAGATTTCTGAGCACATTGTACCACATAAAATCAGTCAATAAGCACAACGGTAATCATACATAAGGTGCACCGGATTATAAGGCGCACCATCAATTTCTGAGAAAATTTAAGGATTATAAATGCGCCTTATATTGCAAAAAATACGGTACACAACATAAATAGCACAACACATAATTGCAACATCCAGGAAAGACAGCGAGTGAAAAATGCCTTAAGAGCACCGGGTTAGCATTGATACTAACTAGCTATGTTATAGTCTTCATGCAGGAGACATCTGCATATCCTCAAAGCATCTGAATATCCTTGTTTGTTCAAAGTAAGTTTACCATAGATGGGATGAATTACACAAAAAATGCCTAAAGTCAAAAAACATTCACCAGGGTTCTCGCCAGCGCTTTTCAGCATATCTTAAAAACGAGCGTCAAAATTACCAGTCAGTACGACATGGAACAGAACGACAGATGTCTTAGAGCAACACAGAAAAGTCAGTTTGAACATGCATCAGCAAAGCTATAAACCTCCTGAACAACATAACTTAATAATGTTAATACCATGAAGGGCAATTCACTGCAGCGACCCAGCCAAAAATACACAGAAAAACAAAAAAGGTATGTGCTACAAGCTTTCATACACAATGGTCAGAAATGCAAATAAGACACTTCAAGTTATAAAGGTATAAAATATTTAGAATAACGAGTAGTTTTGACCATAGGCATGTAATAATGCTGAATTGAGGGCATTAAACTAAAACATGTTGACAAGACCTGCCTCTGATCCAAGTCTATGATCTGACCAACCTTCTTAATGACCCGGCTCTTGGAGAGTGAGGCCAGATCTCTTTGGCAAACGCCTATAATTCTAGAGCACACTTTAACAATGTTGTTCAGGTTGCTTTTGCCTCTCACAGATAAACCACCAAACCAACAGATAAAAGAAAAAGTGACTTTCGATGTAGGAGCAGAAGCAAACTCTAAAAATCTTCTCAAGAATCTAAGAATCTTCTCTTTAACACCAACAGGGACCTACTGCATGTTCATCAGTATGAAAGTATCTCAATGTTTGTTCAAAAACATCGTATGGTTAATGGTTAAATTAAGGGGTAATGCTTAACACTAGTTCTGCAATGTTTTATGTGTTTTGGATATCTGTATATTGCAACTTCTGGTTGCCTGAGTTTTTTGTTGTTAGCGATGATAACTGTTTAATAGATAAAGTAAACCTTGCGCTCCTAATGCAGAATTTCCCTGTAAATTCTTGACATTGATAGCTTGATGACAGCAAGAAAACCTCTACTGCAGTCTATAGTATTTTAAGTTACTATCATATATATTTTAAGTTGTGTACAAATTTGGTATTTTAACTTGGGCTTCGACATCAATTTGTCCATGGTTACCTTGAAATAACTTCACTGACATGATTAACCAGCCGTTTGGAAATTGTTCCCCTATCTATTTGCCTTGATATTAGTCGATAAGGTAAAAATGCCTCTTTTAACACTGTGAGCTTCACTATCACCACTGTCAGCCAATACAATATCTTTGGTTGTTAGGGGTTAGAGCAGCCTAGGGTACACTTCAGTGTGGGCGGAGCGATCTTACAGTTGCCGTCACGTCAATTCCATTCAATGAGTGTTCACACTACATCTAATTAGGATACTTTAATGGGTAGTTGGAAAAGGAATGAGACAGCCAGAATACCATGTTGATTTTTTCTTAGAAATCACAGCAATCATTTTTACCTGATGCGTCTTCCACTTCAAAGTCACTGTCATCAGAGCTGTCATAGTCCAAGGCATCTAAGAGAGAGGCAGCAAGAGGCTTCACCTGCCGTCTCTTCAGACTTCGGTCCACTAATTAAGGACAGAAAGAAAACCGAAGAATGGATATTTGAATGAGCCAGTATAACAAGACAACATAATTAGTAGAGTCAGATTTAGATTGTTTATTGACATCAAAATACTATAGAAATACACAGGAGAAAAAGCGTCCATAGCATCATGCCAAAGTAAAAGAAAAGCAGATTTTGTTAGCCCATGCAGACAGTTGACATGGGTGCTACCAAATTCTAGCCAGTTTCTCAAAAACAATCCCTAATTAGGCATTTATAACCAGACAGTTTTTGCTATGCAATAAAATCCTCTATCAGAACTTGTTTTCCAAAGTTCCACACTAAACAAAAAAAATAATAAAGCTTGTTGGGTTTTTTTTGCATTGATCCTTTTGCCATATTTTCAGTACATATTTGCAGTACTTGATGACATTATTAACGATTAGACTTCCTTAAGAAATGTGTGACATGATCATAAAACTTAATCAAATAACTGATTAGATAATTGTTACATAGCGTAAAAATGTTTGAACGCACTTTATTTACATGCTCAATATTTTGATCTGCTTATTGTTGCTTTTACTCAGCATAATGGTAATTTTCCTACTTTTAAAAATTACCGGTAATCTGCACTGCCCTGTCAGCATTTTACTGAGATCGACTGCTTGTAGCAGTTGTATATGGAAAAAACTACCAACATAAAAATGCAGAAAAAAAGGTGGAGAAAACTGAACTGAACAGAAGAGCAGTGCCTCTGTCCACACAGATCTAGGAGAATAGAGGAGAGCTGAAAGCTAGATTGGTCACTTGACCATAGTTGCGAAGAGGACTTTGAAGCACATTTCCACAGATCAATGGCTGTTTTTGCTCTGCTTTTATGCACCGGCCAAGAAAGCGAGAAGAGCTCCATGCAGCAATCAAAAGCCCGAGAGTAGATGGCATCACACAAGCATTTTTTTTTAGTTTTAGGTGTCTTTAGGGCACAAGTCTGAATTGAGTCTGAATGTCCTTCATTTGTGCAACTTAAGTACGACTCAGAGTCTGAAAGTTGAGTTACCCTCTGCTTGAAAACAATGAAACATTTTTTACACAACGATCACAATGGAAAAGGTTCATATATTCCACCCACCCAGGCAACGCATCGTTTGTCCCACTTTAGGTAAACAATTGAGAAACATTAAAACAAAAACTAACAGGTTTAAAAAAAGCTTCTAACCAAAGCTGTGAGGGCTATGGCACCCAGCTGAGAAGTATTAAATCACCAACCCAGTTCATAGTCTGTTACATGTTTACAAACATGCTGCTGGTTCCACGGGTTCTTGTGTTGTTGTGTCTGCGTGTTATGCGTAATCTGTGTGCATTCTGAGCCGCTGTCTGTCTCGTCAAAAATGTCATTATGGTAACACCTAATGACAATAAAGATTCTTGATATGTGAGCACGAGAGAAAATGGACAGGTTTGATTGTCTGAAAACCAAACTCTCTTTAAACTGACAACCTCACAGGAAACCGAGCACATACCATCGGTGACAGTTTTACGGTAGCCGCGACTGCCAAGTCTCCTAGCTGGCTAACTTTGCTTAGCATTAGCTGTGTTTGTTGGCGATCAACCGCGGCGGCTCAACAGAGCTAATTAAATTGCCTCACTTGCGGCCAGGTCACGGGAAAGCTGCAACGGTTTACAACCTGACTTCACCAGCAAATAAAACGAAACGAAAATCGGACGTTTCACAGCGAAGCATTGTCGCCCTGAGCAACACAAACGTGCTAATGCCGTAGCAATCCAGGCTAGCATGGGTTCAGCTTGTGATATCATTTCACCCCTGTTAGCTCATTAAACCAACGCATGGTGAACACACAGTCGGGTTAAACGGGGAAATAAGAACAAGGGTCAGAAAACTCACTTTGATCTCCGTTTATTAAAGGGATGATGGTCTCCTCAACAGCATGTTCCGTGGACAATGGAGTGAACACTCACAGTAGTGACGTTGTTAGGATGTGATGTTGTTGCCATGGGAACGTTAGGGGTAGAGAATGGTGACCATAAAGGTTTTTATAGTATATGTTTGGATATCTTAATGGCTATATTTGACCAGAGATAAAACTCGGAGCTTGATAGAAAGGCCTTTATTTACTGAAGAAAATTTCTAGTTCAGTAAAATAACCCGGAAGCAGAAGTGTGTCACCCTGTTCACCCGGATATTTTCAAAGTCTATGCTTTTCACAGACATGAATACGTAGACGCCGCGTCCTCGGGTGAGAGGCGTGCCGACAGAGCGGCCATCTTAGGTCAGACCAAGCTGCAGTCAGAGAGAATACACGTCAATTCAGGAAAATGTACTTTATGTTTTCAGACACTCTGAATCCAGTGAATTCTCACCCGATTTCCAGATAAATCAACTGACTGAAAACGTCACCCTTTTAGGGGCTACACGGGACCAATTGATTGAATTAAATTATTGTCTTTTGTATTGAAAGTAGGCAAACTTCCAGAGCTCCGTCCCAGGAAGCCCGACTTTTACTCCAGTTATGGGTGCGCAAATAAAAGGACACTAGGAACCAGATCCTGGGGAATTACCTTCCATAAGTAAGATTGTCTGATAGAACATCCTCATGCTTTACAGTTACAGTTTTTCCGGCATAAACACAATGTGCTAATGGGTAGCAGGGATGGAAGTACAGAAAAGTACATTTAACACCAAAAACAAACAAAATGGTCCTAAATTACTGGATAGACATGATCTGTGGGGGGGGGGATATTATACAGTTTTTGCTATGATTTTTGATTGTATGTATTTGTATTTGATTCTAAGATGCGTTAGGTTTTTTGTTGATTTTCCCCCCCCCCAGACTGCAGTTTGTATTATATAATTTTTAAATGCTGTAATGGGCACCTCTGCTCTCACTTGTCTGTATATAGTTTTGCTCCTATGTAGATCGGTGCTGTTGTCTGTAGATCGATGTCTGTGTACATAGCCTATATATACAGTATATATATATATATATATATATATATATATATATATATATATATATATATATATATATATATATTGGAAGAAAGAAAGAGATTTATGTGTGTATAATTTGTGTGTATAATAGATTAATATGTAACTGTAAAATATGTAACTGCGTGTACATTTTTCATCCAGTTTGACTTCAGTTTAAATTGTTTTGTTTCTGAATAAATATGTGTAATCTGTCTGAAAGGTCACGATCACTGTGCACATATGATTAAAATGAGATCTGAGCTGCCTCCTATTAATTTTGACAGCAGATGTCTGATCTGTGGTCTGACCCAAGATGGCCGCCCTGTATGCACGTCGGCCTAGCGGCCGGCAGCGTACAATGGGGCGTCTACGTATATGATGTCTATGGTCCTTTTCCTTCAGTTAGTCAAATTCGTATAGCCTCGTGAGACCATCCTGATCTCGCGAGCTTTCAAGGTTTAACTCACAGATCTGGCTACTTTCCGTTAAAGAAAATTTTGAGCAGTTCACCAAACGAACGTCCAATCAGCATTGGCTTTGAGGCGGGTTGAGGTGTGACGCAACGAAAAGCGCGACAGTTTGGTCTAAAGAACATGGCGGCTTCAGCCAATGAAACTAGCGTTAGCGTGGCTATCGAGCAAGTTTTATCGGAATTACAGAGTATTTCTTTGCTGAGCTAACAAGCCTTTACCTGCAGCAGCAAGAGTAGCTTGGCTTGTGGTTGTGTTTTCGTCGTCGCTCTGTTAGTACGTCATATGCTTCGTTGATCTGATTGGTTTATTTGGCCCGTCTAGCACCAACATAGGCTAATCAGCTAACCAGTATTTTTGCCTCTTCCCAAAATTACTTCAACGGAAGGTTTCCAGATGGATATGCGGAGCAAATCCATCTGGCGGAGCCAGGTTAAGATTCGTAGGCCCTGTCCCAGTATTCGCACTTCCACTCTTGTATCCTGCATTAGCTAAAAGACCCATTATCTGAGGTGATTGTTTGCCAGAAAAAAATCAGAGTATTAGTTACTGCAGCAGCATAATAACATCTACTTGATACAGCCATGTTGAAGCTTCTTCCTCACAAATGATGAAAAGTCCGAGGCAGATCTAGAAGTGCATCTGATTAATTTGCCACTTAAATCTTAGAGGACCTTAGGCATTATTTGTCAGAAATATCTCAACAAATTTTGGAATTTTTTTCTGATAAATTTAAGAGTTTTGTTCTTGCAAATTTCTGACTTAACAATGTTGGAATATATCTTAGTTTAAGTGTTGAAAATATCTGCCTTTAATAATGAAAATCTTTGAGTTTTTTTCACACATTTTTTTGGAGGACATTTACTTTTTTTATCTCCAAGGGCCCTAATACACCATCATATGATTGAATAAATGTTTATACAAGAAAAAAAAAACTTGCTTGCATTTGTTCAAAATGGCAAATGCAGCAATGGATTCTGGGTAATACACTTCAGTGAAGCCCGCATCAGACTTCGCCAAAGCGTGGATCGAAGGCGCAAAAGGGGCGGGGCAAAATACCTATTTGGAGAATCTAGACACAGTACGCACTCACACCCCTGACAATGAGTTCACTGTACTCAAATGGCTTCCACAGTCACCACAACTCAAACCAATAGAGCTCCCTTGGGATGTGGTGGAAAGGGAGATTTGCCTCATGGATGTGCAGTCGACAAATTTGCAGCATATGCGTGATACTATCATGTCAATATGGACCAAACTCTGAGGAATGTTTCCAGTACCTTGTTGAATCTATGTCATGAAGGATTAAGGCAGTTCTGAAGGCAAAAAGGGGTCCAACCCGGTACTAGCAAGGTGTAAAGTGGCCGGTGAGTGTATAATGCCATATAGCAATTAGGTTCACTTACTAGATGGTACATTTGGTATGGGAGAATATAGGAAAATACATAGACACTTTTTAACATCTACACACAAAGAAAAATGGAAGACTCAGACAACTCAACTTTTAAAAAATGGTTGTAAGACAGATTCTTCTGACAAATAAGCTTTTTACCTTGGTGTGCAGTCGTGGGATTTTAGTTTGGAATCAACTGAGCGGCAAAGAATCACATTTTTAACAACCATTTTGGATTATGAAACTACATTTTCTCATTCAACAACTGCAACCTATGACAAGGGTGTCTAATTTCAGTTTAAATCTGACTGAAATATCTCTTAAAATTGTGATCAAGTGCTACAGAAGCCTGTTAATGAACCATTGATTTGATTCAGGTGCCTTAAATTAGGGAAACAGCTAAAGTAAGATGTGTTCTAATAAATTTGAACATCATTTTTATCTGAATCATTACTTGTGTTGTGCTATTATTTCGCACTGTTTTAAGTTATCCGGTGAATATCAGCCCAAACTGCTGATATTAGGACAACAGTCCTAATATCAGCAGTGAGTCGAGCACTGGCATTCTTCTAACAGAAAATTCTGCACACACATAGGATAAAGGCAGGGCTCTCAACTCTCACGCATTGACCGTGTGACACACGCATTTCACAGACTTGACACGCTCACACGCAACACATTGCATTTCTCACTCATAAAAATAACAAAGCCCATATGGGCTACGGATGATCTGTTCACAGCACTGTCCATCCAGAGCTCACCCTAAACCTCTCCTTCTCTGGGGCTGTTTCAGCTTATTTCACAACTTGAGGGCATCAGTAATTCCTGCTGCAGTTCGTGTTAAAAGAGCAGGAAGAGCGATCAGAGTTATAAATAATTTTGGTCTTAACCAGTGCTGAAAGTAAGCCGGTAAGGTCCAGTACTGAGTACGCAGGAGGCCAGAGGGTGACAGCTGCTGCCAGATAAAGCCTTAATTCAGAACCAGTCATGGCTGCAAGCTGGATCAGAAAACAGTTTTGCCAACCTGATGCAGTCTAAAACGCCATTTAGTCTGTTTATAAGTTTCTTTTTTATGAATTCTGCATTTTTAACTACATGCGCCATGTTTCTGTGCCTCAACGCTCTTGCTGCTCCTCTCCCCTCCCTTCCCTTGGACCCAAGGGCTTTTATCTGCGGTCACCATTCAAAACGTGAATCACAACGTTTAATGTACTCACACCTGTAGCAAAATGTGCCAGTTAAAGTCAATAGGAGAGTTAGTAGCTGTGTTTCATGCTATTTTGTTTGAAACACAGTGGGGCTTCGGGGGCGTGCTGCCTTGTGCTTTAATTCAGATGCGCATAATTACGTTGCAAGTCATTTTAAGGAACTTAAATGTGGTTTTTAGGCCAGACCCATCATTCCTCCTCTTCCCTCCAAAGGAGCCATTTACAGTCTTTATTTATGCATTTACCCACTGTTTATCCCTCGCGTGCAGCGCACCAATGGGGGTAAAATCCACCCACCTCACTGCCTAAAACCGGTATCATTACGTATAAATTATGCTGATACCAGACGTTACCAAAAAAAGTGTTTTTTTTTTCTACCGTCACTTAGGAATCAGTGAGATGCAGAGCTTGAAAAGCTGCACCTATGCTCATCAATTCTGTGGTTGCAATGCATAAAAAGTGCTATATTTCCTGTAGGATTCCCCATGTAAGACTATTAGTGGGCTAAAAGTGAAGCAGAAAGGAATTATTCCATCCACTCAGACCACAAACAAAATGCGCTCAGAGAACAACTTCAAACTCAGCCTTCGGCTTGCATAATTACGCACCAGAGTGCCCTGTGCCATACAGGAGATTTGCCTGGTCAGTGCGGAGACAGAGATGAGAAACCTGTCGCTGTAAAAGCTGATGATGATGGTTATTGTTGTGAAAATTTTTATTGATACATGTAACGCTGATCATATCTTCTCTGGGTGCACCTGCATATTTCCCGTGTGAAAGAAGCTCTCATGCTCACAGATTCACTATTGTGTTTCCACATCCAAGGACACAGAGAGGAGTCGAGTTGGATAAGAACTGGATCGTACCAGTGGGTGCATCCCACCTCATTTGTTAACCCAGAATGTATAAAAGTTAGTGTGTTCTTTTTCTCATTGCTCTGTTTCCTGACTGCGTTGGGGGACAGAGACATTCAAACGCTCATGCCTTTGAATTAAAATAACTTAAAGACAAACGATGCATCATTTGTTTTCATGAGTGGTGTGCTCACTTAATTGATAATTATTAATATCCATAACATTATAAACTGTAACAGGCTAGAAGTGCATGGAGCTGAAAAGAGGAAAAACATCAGCAGCTGGATCATGCATAAAGACGCGGCGTGAACCCCTCCGTGCTTTAAAGGAGAAGTCCGGTCAGCAAGGAATAATCAATGGATCATTATCTATACCGAAAACTAATACGTTTGAGGTGATTTAATGAATTTAGCGTTAACCAGTAAAGAAATAAAAGTATTAATTTTGGTCGCGATCATTGAGTCTGGGAGCGGCCATTCATGACCAAATATGGTAACACCTCACTCCTGACGTCTTCTGGAAGTGACGTCACAGTGCGTTAAGCCGAGGGCCATTCTCCATGCTTTACAAGCTAATTCAATAGGAACTATTATACACATCTGCGATCAACAACAATTATTTTGGATTTCGAGAGGACTTCAAAAAATTATTACATACTGTTCAATAAATGATAAGTTCTTTTAATTAAGAGTAATTTTCATTTGAATGTGCTTTACTGGAGGCCTTCCTGTTGTATTTTTAAACCTTGTATTATATATTTCTGTTTGTATCACTTTACGGTTACGATTAAAAAAAATTTCACCATGCTAAGATTAAAAACTTACACATTATATAAAGTTAACATGTCTTTTTTATTAGTTCAACATACAAAAAACCACTAGCCATCAATGTCAGCTTCTTTAAACCCAAGATAAACTCCATCATCACTAGGATATTTTTTCCTAATGGCAAGAACTACACGAGATGGTATGACCCATCTATTTTTTTTAACAAGCCTGTCGTACAGCAATAAAGTGAACTGTAATACGCTGCCAGCCGCACAGGTCTGTTTGGTGCTGAATTTGGTGGCATTTCATTATTATAGAATTGACACATAGTTATTAAGGCAAGCCGTAACACAGCATCATTCAGGCAAATTGTTTGCACTTTCTCCATCATCATAATGCAAGCCTGTTGTGAATAGTTATCAGTTTTTTCCAAAATCCGGTCAATTTCACGACAGCAACACGATTCATCTACAGTCATCATCAAGTTTCAGCTTCCACACAAACACCAAAACAAGTCAAAAAGCTGGTTTTGTTCAGTTGGTAGCTCCTCGGTTGATGTATTTCTCTTGTCCTTATCAACATCATCATGAGGGGGAGGCCCTGCCTGAAAAAACAGAAATAAATTAAATCAGTTGGACCATCTTATAACAGTTAACAAATGAATAAAAAGAATTATACAAATAAGATAATTTAATTTGGTCGTAGGCCTAAATGTGTAGGGCCTATATTTTAATTATCATTATTAGGGTAATATCATCTATGTAGTGTCATGGTTTAGTTTTGGTTTGGCTTCTGTTCTCCATTAGTTGCCACTTTTCTTCCTCGTTTGGGTTTTTAGTTATGTTTTTAACTTTATTTATTGTTAGTTTTCAGTTTCATTGTCCCTTCTCACTCTGCCTTCACTTCACTCCCTCTGCAGTCAGTCACACCTGTTAGCCATTTTCTAATCAATCAGTCAGTCTCTTTCCACCTGTTAGTTCCTCTATTTAAACCTCCCTCTGTGCTCATTTCTTTGCTGGTCCATCACCATTCAACACCCTCTCCATGCCAGTCATCTGTGTGTCTTTGGAACACTGCCCTCTGTTTTTGCATTTAAGGTTAGTCCTGCCAGTCGTCTCTGAGAAGCTCTGAACTTTGTCTTTCATTTTGGAAGAGCTGTGATTACTGCTAGCCGTCCCTGAGAAACTGTGGACTCTGCTACCTGCTCTGTAATGCTGTGGACTCTGCTACCTGCCTCTGATGAGCTGTGCACTGTTATTGACTTCACCGCCTCCCCGTCTGCGGTGAAACACCCTCGGTGGACCCGGCTCTTTTTTACCCTTTAGG
This sequence comes from Fundulus heteroclitus, assembly GCF_011125445.2. NCBI lineage: Eukaryota > Metazoa > Chordata > Actinopteri > Cyprinodontiformes > Fundulidae > Fundulus > Fundulus heteroclitus. The sequence goes on from NC_046373.1 coordinate 33,106,307, forward strand.
CGACCCCCACTTATTTATTACCTTGAATGTAGAATGCATAAAACAGACAAGTATACTTTTAGTTATATTTTATCTACGTAAAGACAGAGAAACAGTTACAGTCACACCAGCGCTGATGGGCTCTTGATCGGCAAGAAGCCCCGATTGCTCATCACACATACATTATATAGGGATCTAGGTACACACCCATGCAAGGCCTGTACACATCCAAACTGTGACATCAGTAGAGAAACTGTGTCACCTCCGGAGTGGTATCTGATAGATATGTGCCAATCTTTTAGGTCAGTGCTATCTAAGTGTGCCATACAGTTCTGGGATAAACAGCTCGTTCCACTTGACCTCGTTGATATCCTAACAGAACACTGCTATCCGTGTCTGTAAAGCTGTGGTCTCTGCTGTCTGTCTGTGGCTCCCTGTTCTCGAGCCCTGGGCCGTCAGCTCCTGCCATCTCCTACATTCCCGCTCCTGTTCAGTTCTGCCTCTCCTGATACATCATTTACCATCCCTTTATCCTCTCAATAAAGACTATTAATTTTAGTCCTGTGTGTTGTGGTTCTGGGTTCATCCAAGACAAATCGTGACATGTAGTCTATAATAAAGTATTTTAATTGATATTTACACCGAGATATTTGATCAGCAAGAACAAACTGAGAAGAATAACACAACATTAAGGAGACTATGACAGGAGCCTGCTGCTACACCATAGCCGCAGCAGACAGATTTAAATCACATCGTCCCTTTTTGATCTCCTCGGCTCAAACTGGTATGGCTGTATTTCGTCAAATGTCAGGTTGCTATCAAGAAAGTCTTCCATATATTCCAAATCGCAATCAAATGATGACAATAAATGCACGGAACTCCCATCGCTGTCGCTATTAAATCCATTACTCTCTGCTTCACATACTACACTAGTCGTCGCCATCTTGGATAATAGCGCGTTGTGACAAACACCAGATACAGCATTGGGACTTGTTCGACAGCCGATACCGCACCATGACATCACAACTGGGAGGTGGCAGTACTGTTCTTTGACCAACATGAATGCCTCCAGTAAATCACATTCAAATGAAAAATACTCTTAATTAAAATAACTTTATTGAACAGTATGTAATAATTTTATTTTCTAAAGAGCTTTCAGAAGTTTGAATTCTGAATATGACCGGACTTCTCCTTTAAGTGTTGCAGCTGAGAGGAAAATGTCAGAACATATAGACTTGATGAAGTCTGATTCACCAATGAGGTTATAGATCTACACTAATAAACAAACCCATAGATTAATGTGTAACAGTATAATAATACAGTCAATAACTTAATTATTCATTATTTTGCACAGTGGCGCAGTGGGTAGCACTGTTGCCTTGCAGCAAGAAGATTCTGGGTTCTAATCCAACCCTGGGCCTTTCTGCATGGAGTTTGCATGTTCTCCCTGTGCATGCGTGGGTTCTCTCCGGGTACTCCGGCTTCCTCCCACAGTCCAAAAACATGACTGTTAGGTTAATTGGCTTCTCTAAATTCTCCTTAGGTGTGAGTGTGTGCGTGAATGGTTGTTTGTCCTGTTTGTCTCTGTGTTGCCCTGCGACAGACTGGCGACCTGTCCAGGGTGTAGCCCGCCTCTCGCCCAGTGAACGCTGGAGATAGGCACCAGCAACCACCGCGACCTCATGAGGGATAAAGCGGGTCAGAAAATGGATGGATGGATGGATGGATGGATCATATTTTTATTCATTATTATTTAAACAATTGTGTGTTTATTCTGTTTTCACCCATTAACTGAACAATAACGTGTTAACACTTCTCTTTCACTTTTTAACAAAAGTAATACATGTCTACTTCTATGTCTGGTCAGATAAAAATGAGACTGAGTTGACTGGACCCGCCCCCGAATATTAGCATAATCTCACTCTTAACTTTTGATAAAAGTTGAGAGGTCTGGATAAAGGAATGACAATTCCTCTTTGAGTTCAAGAATTTATTAACAGAAGTAAAATGAACATCCAGAAAACACCACTATAGAATGTTGTTCATCTGAATTAAACACATATTTCAATCAACAAATCTTCTCTACCAGGCCAGTGAAACTTAACTAAACTACTAAGCACAATTAAGATAAAAAGAAGCTAAGGAACTATGTACACAAAAGAAACAAAAGGGACAAAAATAAGATAGTTGAAAACCTTCATCAGAATGATTCAGTAAATCCTGGTTCACTGCAGATCTAAGTTAGAGAACTAAAGTTCATCTCAAAAATATGGAATGAGGTTAAGTTAGCTTAACTAATTTAGAACAACATTTGATGTTTGTGTTTCAACCCATTCACAATGCAAATCTGAGTTAAACAAAACATTATTTGAGATAATAAAATTTTAAAGAATGAGTTCAATCAATAATCTGTAGCACACTTGATTTTATTAATGCAATTATTCTTCTGGGAAATGATTAAGGTTCGAATTGGTAATTTAGGGTTAAACAACCAAGTTAATAACATTGACTGGAAATGACGTGTCTGGGCACTTCATCTAGGCAATTTTTACATTAGCTTGAGTGTCCTAACGTTACACAAACACCATATAATCGACATTAATGCTCCATAATAATGCTGTAGTAACACTCATCGCATTATCGAACAATGGCAGAGTGAAACGAAAACCAGCATTATGTTTAAAACGAACAGTAGTTGGGTTGACTCGGTGGTAGTACTTTGAAACACAAACATTAATATCCCATCGACGTATAAAAATATATCTGCAAATAAAGTTTGTTATAACCGTAAAAACACACAAGCAAAGCTTGGTTTCCAGAATACTAGCAGGGCTAGCGTGTTAGTTCAGTCAAGCTTTAAAAACATAGTGAAAATATTAAGTAAACCATTCTAAACTTTTGCTGTTTATTTCTCTGCCAAACCTCTTTAGTTTTCTCTGGTTGTGAAGACGGCATTTGGTTGCAGTGAATTACTTTACAAGGTAAAGCAGGTTATCTCAGCAGCGAGCAGGCGGTTAGCTCGAAACGGGGCTTTGAGGAGATGGCTCCAGAGTCCTTCATGTGGATCTCTACGCGGCAGAGGTGCACAGCTCAGAAAGATCATAAACAGCCTGTTTATGCCAATCATCTGTTCACTTCCGATGTTGGAAAAGGGCAAGATGTACTCAGCTTGGTCGACCCTGTATGTTTGGCCAGCAAGTCTTTATACAGTGAGCCCCTCTGCTGTGAGAGGCATTCCCTTGGTGCCCATAGCAGTGTCACATTTCATGTTGTCTCCAACTCATTCTGATTTTATTCCTCGTGCTTCATTGCATGACAGCTGTTCCTCAATGAAAACTGCATTTCTTTTCAGAGCCTTGTGCTATTTGCTTGTTTTTTCTTTGTGCATGGTATAGTTTGCTAGACATTACATGAAGCTACAGGTTGATGGAGCTGTTGAAAGCAGTTATTGGGGAAATACCAGATAATTCACACCGACACTATATCTATATATTAAAGAAATATTTATTTGAAAGTTTATTATTATTTCATAAAACCGTGTCACATGTGAACATTTAGGAACAGACTTTTTGGGGGAGTATTAAAGAGGTAAAGTTAATAATATGAGAAACCCCCGCGACCCCATGAGGGATTAAGCAGGTTGGAAAATGGATGGATGGATGGATATATACTGGGTGCGATTTGCTGGGGGGAATGGGGGGGATTTCCCCCCCTCCCCTCTGGTTGTGATCCCCCCCCCCCCCTCTGGTCATTCATGTTTTATCCCTGGGGGGGATACATTCTTCCCCCTTCTGATCTGAATAAGTAATATTATCAGGGGTTTAATGTTCTCTGTCACTGTGAGGGACTTTCGTCATTTGGAAAATGAGCGCAAAATGTCCCGTATAGACGTTTTCTTCAATATTTTAAACAGAAGCTGCGCTCAACCAATGAAATTGGACATTAGCCAATCAGAAGGAGAGTAGGGCGGGTCTTTGCAAAGCGGAAATCTACCAGTTTGAGGTTTATCGTGTTCAATCATTTTAACTTTTGGAAGAACATCTCAAACTGACCGCAGATGCATGAATGAAAGTAGTGGTGGTCAAAGGTTTTCTTTGGATTTATGCAAACCAGCAGGTCAGAAAGTTCCGTGGATAGAACAGCTGACAACAACTTCTTACGGTAAGTGTGTCTGTCGCTGTTATGTTTTATTTAAAACTGAAAGAGTAATGCTCTAGCTCGGCTAATTTAGCATGACACGCTTCTTTTTTTTAAGAAGAAGAAGAAGGAGGGACTGGTTCTGATTCGGAAAAAGTAAAAAAAAATCATAAATATTATTCCACCTGCGCTTTTCTGTAACAAAGAAGGTGGTGGAGGGGCTGTTGACCATCTCCAGCAGTCAATGAGCGAGAGGTGGGGTCACAGAGTATATAGGATTGATTTATATTGAATGTGACAGTGGAGTTAATGTACAGGTGTGAAGAAGATGATGTAATGATGCAAGCTGCTGTCTTTTGAATTAGCTGCAGTTTATGGAGGGTTTTGAAATTGTAAAGTGGAAAGGTGAGTGGACTGTGGACCAGTTTGGCAAAAGTGCGAAGGAGGAACTTGCTTGATGCTGCAAATATGAAAGTTAACCATATGATTTTATGGATGTGGAAAGTGAAGGAGATTATGGAGAGGGCTGTCCAGGATGGGGCCAACGCTCTGAATCTGGAAGGTGGAGAGATACAGGAATTGTCAATGGAACTACCAGATTTGGTCAAAGTGGACTTTGCACAATAAGCAAATGAGGTTACTAAGGTGGCATGACATCCACGGCCCCGGGAATATATGGGCTGACTAGAACATTTCTTCAGTCAAATTGATTATTTTTGCTTTAACCCCTGAATATAATGGATTTTTCAAAATTGATATTAATACATGTCTTGTGTCCTTCATATTTGTAAATTACCTGAAAGAGCACCTGCTAGCTAACATTATTAATAAAACTTTTATTAATTAATACAACTTTTGAAATAATATATATATATATATATATATATATATATATATATATATATATATATATTTACATGGAATAAACCTCCATGTATAAACCACACTGCTTATTTTAGCTATTTTTTAACTATAAAAAAAAAACGTTAAGCTGTACCCATTGAAGCGTTTCAAGTAATTATGTAAATATTTGTTGTAGCTGACACAGAAAACGGGTGTTTTATTTAGTTTTTTTTGTGTTTACTAAGACTACAAGATTTGTCATGTTACTGACATCTATTGGTGGATTTGAGTACTGTGCCCAAAGCTGAACTTGTACGGAGCACATGTTCAATTAAGAGATTTGCTTCGTATACGGAATTGAAGACAAAGATGGGTAGTTGGACATTTTGATTCATATGGTTGATAAACTTCTCCTAAATGTTTGGTCAAAAGGCGCACACGGTATTTTTATGTATTTTATTCTGTAAGGTTTGTTTTGTTGTAAATGCTATTGAGCTAACATCTATGTTTATAATGTTAATTCATTATAGCTTTTCGCGGTGTTTGCTGGCAAAAAAGAAGATTTGCTGTGTGGCTAAGTACTTTCAGTACAGCAAAGTACTTTCAGAAATTTGAATTCTGAATATGACCGGACTTTTCCTTTAAGTGTTGTAGCTGAGAGGAAAATATCAGACCATATGGCTTGATGAAGCCTGATTCACCAATGAGGTTATAGATCTACACTAATAAACAAACCCATGAAACATGTCATCACAAGGCACTTTACAAAGTCAAATTCAATCATATTATACAGATTGGGTCAGATTATACAGATTGGTAAAAAAATGTCCTATATAAGGGAACCAGTTGATTGCATCAAAGTCCCGACAAGCAGCATTCACTCCTGGAGAAGTGTTGAGCCACAGGGAGAGTTGCCTGCATTGTCCATGGCTTTGCAGCAATCCCTCATACTGAGCAAGCATGAAGCGATAGCGGAAAGAAAAACTCCCCATTAACAGGAAGGAAAACCTCCAGCAGAATCGGGCTCAGTATGAACGGTCATCTGCCTCGATCGACTGGGGGTTAGAGAAGACAGAGCAGAGACACAACAAGACAGACAAAAAAGCACAGAAGCACACATTGATCCAGTAATCTGTTCTACATTAGATGGTAATAGCTGGTGATCTGTCTTCCCTTGATGATGTCACAGCTAACAGAACGCCAGACTAGGTGTACCTACTATGAAGAAAAAAGAGAGAGAACAAAAAGTTAAAAGCTGAAATGACAACAGTCATTTCAATGTAATACAATGCAAAACTGGAGAACAGTAGACTGGAGAACAGTAGAAATCAGTAGAGTGAGAAAAATAGGCCCTGATGTCCTCCAGTAGCTTAAGCCTATCGCAGCATAACTATAGAGGTAGCTCAGGGTAACATGAGCCACTCTAACTATAAGCTTTGTCAAAAAGGAAAGTTTTAAGAATAGTCTTAAAAGTAGACAGGGTGTCTGCCTCACGGACCAAAACTGAGAGTTGGTTCCACAGGAGAGGAGCCTGATAGCTAAAGGATCTGCCTCCCATTCTACTTTTAGAGACTCTAGGAACCACCAGCAGACCTGCAGTCTGAGAGCGAAGTGCTCTATGCAATCAAAGCGGACTTAAATTGGAGTATAGTGGGATGTTCTAATCCCTCGACAAGTCCCATGAATGTAACTCGGATTTGCAATCGCATCATAGTGAAGGAGCTACCATCGATCACACATGCCTCAGCGATTAAAGCTCATGAAACTGATTTTCTGGACACAAATTCTAAAGAAGGGAACATATCTCAAGAGGATATTCAGTTTCTAGAAAGTTGAAGGTTGACATTCACTATAATGAAAAGGGTCATTTGGAGATGCCTCTACCCTTCAGAGAACGTCCAAAACTTCCAAATAACAAACAGCTTGCGACAGTTCGTCTAAGACAGGGGTGTCAAACTCATTTTTGTTTAGGGGCCGCATTCAGCTTAATCTGATCTCAAAGGGGCCACACAAGTAAACTCATTGCAAGATTAAATAATACAAATAAAAGTGGACTTGTTGATCTTTACAGACCTCTCAACTTTTATCAAAAGTTAAGAGTGAGATTATGCTAATTAGGGGGCGGGGCTAACCTGACCCTGGAAGAGCTGGTGGAGTCAACTCCATCTCATTTTTATCCCACCAGACAATGAAGTAGACATGTATTACTTTTGTTAAAAAGAGAAAGAGACGTATTAATACTTTATTGTTCAGTTAATGGATTAAGACATAAAAAAATACACAATTGTTCAAATAATACTGAATAAAATTAAGTAGTTTTAAGTTATTGAACGAATTATTACACTGTTACACATTCATCTATGGGTTGTTTATCATTGTAAATCTATAACCTGATTGGTAGATCAGGCTGAGTTTCATTAAGCCTTTATGGTCAACAATTTCCCCTTTAGCAGCAACACTGAAGCACAGTGCGCTCTGGGCGGTGCGGTGGGCGGATTTTACCCCCGTGCGCTGCGTGCGACGGATAAAGAATGGGGAAATGCATAATTACTGTAAAGGGCTCCTATAAAGGGAACAGGGGTACTGACAGGTCTAAGATGAAGCCCCTGATGTTACAAGTTCTTTAAAATGACCCTTAAAAGTGCGCACCTGAATTAAAGCGCGAGGCAGCACGCCCACCGAAGCGCCACTGATTCTATGTTGTTAAAAACGAAACAGCATTAAACACAGCTAGTAACTCTCCTATTGACTTTAACTGGCACACGTTGCTACCGATGTGAGGGAATTAAACGTAGTGATTCACGTTTTGAATGGTGAACAGTGATAAAAGCACCTGGTCCGAGGAAAAGGAGGGGGGAGAGGAGCAAGCGCGGAGGCACAGGAATACGGTGCATGTAGTTAAAAAATGCAGAATTAATAAAAACGAAACTTATAAACAGACTAAGTGGCGTTTTAAACTGCATCTGGTTAGCAGAACTGTTTTATGATCCAGCGTGCAGCCATGACTGGTTCTGAATGAAGGCAATATCTGGCAGCAGCTCTCTTCCCCCGCCCCCCTCCCCTCCTGTGTACGCGGTACAGGACTTTACCGGCTTACTTTTACCACTGTTAAGAATGGAGATTATAAAAATTATTCATAACTCTGATCACTCTTCCTGCTGCTCTGTTAACACAAACTGCAGCAGGAATTACTGATGGCCACAAGCTGTGAAAGAAGCCGAAACAGCTCAGCAGAAGGCGGAGTTTTGTCATCCGCAGCCCAGATGGGCTTTGTGATTTTTATGCGTGAGAAAATCCATGTTTGCGTGTGAAATGTCATGTGTTGCGTGTGAGCGTGTGAAGTTAGTGAAATGCATGTGTCACACGGTCAATGCGTGAGAGTTGAGAGCTATGTCTTTATATTAAGCGAATTTCACTTTTACAAAATATATTATGAATAACCTCAGTTTTTAAGAGAAGTGTGTAATTTCAACAATACTTTTACTCAGTTTAACATTTATTTAAGTTCATTATGCATAGGAACTGATCACAGTGATTGTAAAATGTTGAAAAACATTGATTCACAGTTTTTGGGAATTAAAAACACTGTCCTGCATGACAAAATACATCAAACAGATAAAAATTAGGAAATTATTTAAAATCAATGTTCCACATCTGAAGCTCAGTGCTGCTGTTAGTTCAATTGTAACGCTTATACTGTTTCAATAAACAATGGATTGTTTTTTTTCCTTTTGTTGTGCAACTCCAAAGGCATGAACCAATTCCAGAGTTCTATAGGCAATTGACAAATTTAATTAAAAGTAACTAAAAGTATCCTTAAAGGACACAATTTAGAAAAATCAAAGGGCTTATTAAATGGTTTCAGAACATCTCTTTTATTCGGCCACAAAATCAACAAAAAGAGAATGACTTTTTTAAGCTATAAGACCATTTTTAAGATGGCAATACCTAGATTTTAAGCTGGCGTGTCGCCACCGCAGTTCTATTATAATATAAAACAAACAACATAAAATAAACGACTCATCCTTCGTCTAGGTTAATTGGACTTGATTCAACAATATTCTTTAGTGATTTAGGAAAAGCGTCAACACAAGCAGCTAGCCACAGTGATAGGGAAGTTCATCTCTGACCCGGAATTCAAAGAGTGCTGCTAGTTTTACTCGCCAAAATAAAATACGGCTTGCTTATTTTGTGCAGGTTACACCATAGACATCATATACTTAGACGCGTCATAGGGCGCAGGTTCTTCAACGTCACCGCCATATTGTATGTGGCAGAAAAAAATTGAGTTCTGTTGTAGTGAACATGGATCAGAGAAGATGCCTCATTCCTGTGCTGCATGGAAATGTTTTCTGGCTGATTTCACTACTTGTATCTACCTTCTACATATATAGAGAAGGCAGATACAAGATATATATATATATATATATATATATATATATATATATATATATATATATATATATATCCATCCATCCATTTTCCATACCGCTTAATCCCTCATGGGGTCGCAGGGGTTGCTGGTGCCTATCTCCAGTTGTCAATGGGCGAGAGGCGGGGTACACCCTGGACAGGTCGCCAGTCTGTCGCAGGGCAACACAGAGAGACAAACAGGACAAACAACCATTCACACCTAAGGACAATTTGGAGAAGCCAATTAACCTAACAGTCATGTTTTTGGACTGTGGGAGGAAGCCGGAGTACCCGGAGAGAACCCACACATGCACAGGGAGAACATGCAAACTCCATGCAGAAAGACCCAGGGGTGTACTCGAACCCAGGACCTTCTTGCTGCAAGGCAACAGCGCTACCCACTGCGCCACTGTGCAGCCCATATATATATATATATATATATATATATATATATATATATATATATATATATATATTTGTATATTTGTATATATATATATATATATATATATATATATATATATATATATATATATATATATATTGTATATTGTATATATATATATATATATATAATATATATATATATATATATATATTTGTGTGTGTGTATGTGTTATGAATATGAGGATCAATTTGTTAAATCTAAACATTGTGGTCTTCATTATTTCATAAAACCGTGTTCTAGGTCAATAAAGTAAAAAAAACAAACACAAAAGTGGTAATGTTATGGGAAAAGCTTCATATTATGAAAATTAAGAGGGAACATTTCCAGAATAGTCACAGTTAGCAGAATTATTTCACTCCTGGAGTATTAGTGTAACGTACAGGAATAAGGACCCAATATGCACACAAACAGGTATGAGCCTTTAAGTGCTTTATTTTCTCGAGCTCTGAGCGTGTCGGGGAAAACGCGCAGGCAGCGCGGCACGAGGAGCGCACAGCAGGCAGCTCTCCAACTGGAAACCCCCTGTGGCAGACACTACAGGTTAGTGATCGGGAAAAAAGGGAAAAAACTGGCAAGGAGGGAGAAGGAAGATCACTAACCTGGTAGAGAGTTTCAGAGCTCGGGTCCGGTTCAGGTCCGGGGCGGAGGTCCGACGGCGGACAGTAATGTGAGGCCGTTGAGCGGCAGGCAAACAGGGGCAATCCAGCAGGGAAATCCAGGTCCGTTCCAAGGTCTGTTAACTGATGGGCAGAGATGCAAAAGGGGTCAGGCAGATTCGAAGACTTAAACAGAGCGGGGGTCCGGTACACAAACAGGCTATCCAGGGCGGAGACAGAATCGGTGGTCAGAAGGCTGATCAGGTCGGGCACACAGGCGGGCGAACAGGAACAATTCAGGGGTCTGGCAGGCTCGGTAAACGGTGACGGAATCAGGTCGGAAAACGGTAAAGCTGGCAGGTTTCAGAAACGCTGGAAAGTAACAAGGGTTGGCTTGAGACAATCTGGCACTGGGGGCTGATCTGGACTGGGTATATATGGAGGTGAGACAGGTGGAACCAGTGAGGACTAATTGCAGAAACGAGGAGTGGAGCAGGTGTGCTGAATTGTGGATCAGCTCCAGTGCCAGGAACGTTACAATTAGGGCCAGATTAGATTATTTTAAATATTTTTATTCTTTAGGATAATAAATTCAGGAGAACCTGCAATACAAGAATGACCTTAATGATGTTTATCAAAGCCACAGTGATAGAGATTTGCTCCCCTCTTGGACCCCATGCCTCCATGAACAATTTACTCATGTTTTATTATACTGTAGGAAACAAAAACCCCAAGTTTAGGTCTAAGCTTGCTGCCATAAGACTTCTTGCCATTGCAAAAGCTAAGGATATCTCAGAGGCTGGTGCTGATGTTATATTAACAAGAATTGAACAGGATTTGAAGGAACTGTACAATCAATATGTGGTGATACCCTTGCTCAGCATGACCTGGCCGGGTTTAAATCTGGAGTTGGGTTTGCATTCAGTAAGTGTAGGCATTGTGAGTGTCACTTTGAGACAATACAAAACCAATTTGATGAAAATAGTTTTACCCTAAGAACATTACAAAGTCAGATCAGACAGTACAGGGAAATAGAGAGGGCCAGTACAGACTCTTTTAAAAATGCCCTTATCACTACCCATGGTATAAATAGAAGGAGTAAACTTATAGATTTTCCAGGCTATGATCTTATTCAACAAACCCCTCAAGATATAATACACATCATGCTTGAGGGTGTTGTGCAACAGGAAATAAAATGTGCATTAAAGCACATTATTTTGTCAGGGCATATTGATCTAGTTCAGGTATCTAATTCAGGTATACAAGGTTTTCCATATTGAAACAGGGATATACAATGCAAGCCATTTCCAGTCAGTGTCAGTACAATGGCATCTAATGATAACAAACTAAAACAGTCATCTGGACAGATGCTGATATTTCTGAAGATATTCCCTTTTATTATGAATAGCATCAAGGACAATGTCAAAGTACAGTTTATCATAGAATTAATTGAAATAACTCACATTCTTTTTGCTCCTACTGTGATGACGGAAACCTTACAAAACTGAAAGTAATGATAGAGCAGCATCTGAAACAATTTAGGAAACTTTTCCGTGACAACAACATAACCCCTAAGCAACATTATATGTTACATTTACCTTCACAAATTGAAGCACTGGGTCCTTTGACGAGACACATGTGCATGTGGTTTGAGTCTAAGCATTGTTTTTTTAAACAGTGGTCCTCTAAATTAAATTATAAAAATTTCTGCAAATCTCTTGTAAATCATAGCAAAATTGTTGAAAGTACCTATCAAACAAACAATATATTTGCTCATGAAAAAGAATTTGTCATGCACCATGGACATTTCATGGCACTCTCCACCTTCCATACAGCTCCTGATTCCATGCTCAGTAATCATCTACACCTGTCAGTCACTAATCAGCCAGTACTCAGCACACCTGTCTGCCTCCCTATTTAAGCTCCCTGCATTCAGTCGGTTCGTTCTGTTGGTTTTTGTTTACTCTTGTTGATTTTGCTCTTTGCTGCTCACCTCATCTTGTTCTCATCCAGCCTGAGTTCTCCACCTGTCTGCTGTGATTCTGGTCCTGCTCTCACTCCAGTCGTGCAAGTATTCATCCAGTCGTGCTGCTGATCAAGCCTGGTTCCCAAGTCTTTATTCTGCTGTGCTGTTGATCAAGTTCTGGTTTTCAAGCCTCCATGCTGCTGTGCTGCTGGTCCAGCTGTCTTCATGCTGCGGCTCCGTCCTGCTCGCCAGCTCAAGCCATTTACAGCTCCAGCCTGGTCTGAACTCTGGTCATCTTCCTCCACAATTCATCATCTTTAATAAACTCTCTTTTTAACTGTACTCTGTGTGTGGTTACGTTCGGGTTCATCTGAAAACATGACAGAATTAGGCCCCACATCAGCGGTTTCAGAGGCATATGTCAGTTCAAAGATTAGAGATTTTTTGAACAGTTTCCTTCTGTAAAATGGATGTCTCTTAATGGCAACAAGCACATCAGTGGAAAGACTTTAAAGGCATACTATGCAACATTTTTCAGTTAATTAATGTGTTCCATACCATTTTGGATGATTAAATGAGTCATTTCAGGTCGAACAAAGGTTTTCTCGGCCGCCCTGGGGGTCTGTGGGGGAAATACCACACTTGTAATTGCAAGAGCTCACGGCCCGCACACACAGAAGTCTCGCTTTATGGCGAGAACACCATGTGTTTTTGCCCTGCCATTCACTATATGCACGCGCGAAAGCAACAACAAAGAACCGCATGTTAACGTCAAATAAACATGCAAGCATATCAAGTTTTATTATTATTATCATTATTATTGTTATTTATTTTATTTTTTTTATGTTGGCGAGACACTACCGCGGTGGCCGCGGTGAGGCGGCTGCGTCTTGGCGAGGCCGCGGCTTGGCGAGGCGGTGGCGGTAGCGTCTCGCCAACATAAAAAAAATTAAAAAAAATAATAATAAAACAGGCGAGGCCGCGGCTTGGTGAGGCGGCGACAGCGGCCGCCTCGCCAAGATAGTGCTGTGGGAAGCTTGATGTTCATACCTTCACTGTGTTAGTCATTGTTTGTACTGCCGTTTTTTCCACTTTTTCGTTGCGTTCGCCTGTCTGCTAAGCTCAAACCACCGCGCCTGGCTTAACGGAGAAACCAGAACAGCTGAGCATCTTTACAACAGTGCACTTTTACTTTCGCCCTCTGGGGGGAGCCTCGCTGGAAAATCAACCCTGGTTGCATAGTATACCTTTAATGAGATGGGGTCAGTTCTTAAAACAGGTTATGGATTGTCTTGTCTTGAAACAAGTAAAAATGTACTCACAGTCTAAATGTTGACGCCATTCAGTCCATAATGTGTGCTATTTTAAGAAAAAAGCTGCTCAGATTTAGTTGTATTATCTCAGGATGAAAAAGATGAATTTTCTAGAAACAAGTCAAATAATCTTAACAGTATTCAGTCTTACTAAGAAAATACATTGAAAAACAAGTGTAATAAAACCAAAATGCTGAATTCAAGTTTATTACACTTGTATAGATTTTCCTTTTTTGCAGTGTGAAGCGAGATGATCACTGGAGCTCCAGAGAAGTTGCAGTGTGTTCCGCACCAGAGAGCACCATCTTTCCCTCCCCGCCAACACCGGCTGAGAAAAGAAAGATGCTGAGCTGCGCAGCCAGCAATCTCCCTTTTTGGGAGTGATCAAAGTAAAAGAGATCTTTTTCTTTTTATACACCTAGAAGGTGATATTTTGTGCCTGGGCAGAGTCTTAATAAGAATGGAGTTAATGTTTAACCTCCTGAGACCCTACGTCCACATACGGGGACATTGCATATTTGCCTCTCTGCCTCTAATACTTAATTTTTTTCAACTTTAACCCACTGGCCTCATTAGTAGACACTCCCAGCATCCTCTAGTGGTAACATGATAATACTACACTCATTTGAATGAAAACAAGATGGCGGGGATTTCAGTGAAAAGCTTCTACAACAACTCTCGTGACAAAAATGGCCAAGGTAAAAATCAAAATAATATTTCATGTTTGAAACCAGTGTTTTTATGCACAATTATATCTTTAGCTTCAAAAGACATGCAAATTTGAAAAAAAAAAATCTACAGTAGCAAAGCACAATGTCTGTAAAGATAACATACTCATTTGAGGACATCGGGGCTATATTTCGTTATTGATTGTGCCATGTGGTTGGATAAATGTGGGAAAGTTTACAGATATAAATGGTTATTGTAAGTTATATTTCATCCCATATTTTGATTAGATGAATATGGAAATATTTAAAACTATTCACAATTATAATATGTTCTTGCTAGTAGTAAATTTTCCAACCAAAAAATTAGCTTGCTAGCTACATTAGCCACCTAACTGTGGTATAGATTTGGATCTAAATTTATGATTAATTTTATCCTTACAGGCAAACTTACATTGTCAAAAGCAGAACAAATGCTAATGGCAATTGTAGACAACTCTGAGGTTGAAGATTTATCAGATGGAGAGGAGAATTATCCAATTGTTGATGAACATACTGATATGGACCTATTGCATTTGGAACAACCATTGGAAGATTCTGAAGATGAGTATTTTCCACCAGATTCATCTGAAGAGGATTCTGATGATTATTCACAGCCTGATGGAACAGAATCTGATCACTACAGCAGTGATGATATTGCCAGTGGAAATAGGGGTGAACTACCACATTCAGAAATACGTAAACGCAGGCATAAAAGAAGACATGGTCAGCCAGAAGCCAATCCCAGTATAGAACCTGGAAAAGCTGAACGTGGTGATCACTGGAAGTCTGCTCCTTTTGCTCCTGACCTTACTCAGTTTCAGGGTACAGATGATGACCTGAAAGATGAGCGAGCAAATTGGCAGCCACAAAATTATGTGGAGCAGTATATAGACTTGGAGCTGATTAAACTACTTGCCGACTGCACAAACGCAATGTCACTGGCTAAGACTGGTAGATCCCTCAATACTTCTGTTGATGAGATTTATCACTTTTTTGGGGCATCAATTCTGATGTTGTGTGTGCATTATCCTCAAACAAAGATGTTTTGGTCAAATGCATTGCGAATTCCTGCCATCAGTGATGCAATGTCACGTGATCGGTTCTTCAAACTGAGGAGCAATCTAAAAGTTGTAATTAATGATGATATTCGGGGAGATGAGAGACAAACTGACACGTTATGGAAGGTAAGGCCATTCATGAATCGCATACTCAATGGCTGCCACCTTCAGGCTCAACCTGAATGTGTCTCAATAGATTAGCAGATGATCCCATTCACTGGAGCATGCCCATTCCGACAGTATGTGCCACTAAAGCCCAATCCAGTTGTCATGAAGAACTCTGTTCTGGCATCAGTAAATGGAATCGTCCTGGACTTTGAAGTCTACCAAGGTGCAAAGACACTGAGCTCACAAGTTCAGGACTCTGAGGGATTGGGTTTAGGAGCTTTGGTGATCAAACGTCTTACTGAAACTGTGCCTTGTGGTACCAAAGTGTATTGTGATCGGTTCTTCATGAGCCTACCAGCGGTGGACCACATGCTGAAGAAGCAGGTATACCTGACTGGCACAGTGATGAAAAACCGGGTCCCGAAAGCAATGAAGAAGCTGCCAAGTGACCTAACCTTGAAACGTGAAGGAAGAGGTGCTTCAGCAACAGTTACAAGAGCAGATGGTGAGCTCTGTGTAATCAAGTGGTATGACAATAAGCCAATTGTCATGCTTTCTGCTGTTCATGCAGAAGAGCCCAAAGATACCTGCCAACAATGGTCAAAGAAGGACAAAAGATATGTGACTGTTACACGGCCAAGCATTGTACAAGAATACAACACCAAGATGGGTGGGGTTGACTTGTCAGACAGGATGATAAGCTACTACAGAATGAGTGTCCGCACCAAGAAATGGACAATTCGCATGATGATGCACTTCACTGATCTTGCTCTTGTTAACAGCTGGCTGCTGTATCGGCAAGATAACTTGGAAAATGGCACCCCAAGAAAGGCCATCATGAAGTTTCTCGAGTTTCGCATGGTGATGGCTCAGGTATTTCTCAACAAGCATGATGTCCTGAACGAAGATGCTCATTTAGCAGTTGCAGAAGGAGAGAATTCAAATTCTGCATACTCAAAAAAAGGATCTTGGGTCACTCCGATCCCACATGTCTCTGTTCGTACATTATCTACTGCTCATCTCCCAGAGATGGCTGACCTGAAATATCCAATGCGTTGCAGAGGGCAGGGCTGCCTTGGAAAATCACGTGTGCGGTGCACCAAATGCAATGTGTTCCTTTGCTTGCAGAGTGAACGCAACTGCTTTGCAGCATTTCACAAAGGCCAGTAGGCCTGTTGGGGATGGACAGACTGCTTCTTGCAGAGTTTTAGCACTTTTGTTCTTATTTCACCATGTTCAGGGCCTAAGGTACACACCTGTTTGCACCTTTTAAAGTTTCACGTAAGACCAGTAGGGCTGTTCTTAATAGGTAGACTGCTTTTGGCAGATGTTTTGCACTTTTGTTTTTTTTCCACGATTGTTCAGGTTCTAAAGGTACACACCTGTTTGCACCTTTAAAATTTTCACCTATGATCAGTAGGGCATTTCTGGATATGCAGACTGCTTTTTGCAGATGTTTTGCACTTTTGTTTTTATTTCAAGATTGTTCAGGTTCTAAGGTACACACCTGTTTGCACCGTTTGAAAGTTTCACGGAAGACCAGTAAGTCTATTTTGGATATCCAGACTACTTTTTGAAAAGGTTTTCTGTTACTTGGCTATATATATGGGTAGCCATCCCAGTTGCATGAAATACTCTTTGAAATACCTTCTTATTAGTCCTTTGTTTTATGGCCAAATGTCTGAAATAAACTGGATTTATATGTTTCAGCCAATCATGTCTTTGTTGTGTCATTTGAGAATATAGACCCAGTGTCCTCATATGAGGACATAATTTTTTTCAAAAACTATTTATGGCATCATGACAGAGTTTAGTTTTTAAACTTATTAGGTCTTACTAATCCTATGTAACTTGTAAATTCAAAAAACAAACTCCAAATAAAAGCTCGGGTCTTAGGAGGGCGGTAAGGGCGTTGTGTTGAACTTGATCAATATTTCTAATGTGTGGGACTGAATCTACTTTATAACCTGTTATTTGTGCTGTGGTTGTTTTGTGAGAACAGCTGCGCCAATGGGCCTTAGAATTCTTTTCAACTTTTTCTCTCTTTCTCTCCCTTGGCTAGCGAATTGGCTTGTTGTCTCGGCCGAAGCCATCTTGCGCGTCGCAAGTAGGGGCCGGAGCCCATACATCATCAGAGCCGCCATCTTGTGCGTGGCACAGGATAGCAAAGCTAATCGGTGTGAGCAGTAGTTTATCATCTGGGCCAGAGCTATTTCGAGGCTTTTCACTGCAAGCTATTGTGAATTCACTTGTTGCTAATGGGCTAGCCAGCGTTAGCTGGCCGGCATCTTGAGGCTCTGAGTTAGAACGGTTTAGAAACTAACTGTTGCATGAACTAGCACTGCTAGCAGCTAGCTTTACCGAAGTGTCCCATATCTCTGCTTCAGGCCTATGGTGTATACCAGCTTTTATCTTCCTCAAAGCTATTAGCCAAAACCCTTTCACTGCTGTTTACATCAGGAGTGCTGCTGTTGATGATTATTATTCAGTATTGGATCAAGTAGAATTTTAATCAACTGTGAATTAATTACAAATTGCTACCTCTACCATTAATCCACTTACCGACTTTTATTTCCATTTGTTTTCTATTTATTTTCTGTTTTAATTTAGTAGCAGTCATGTTTCTAATATTATTGCTAAACAGAATAATTGCAGTAGCAGGGAATTATTGGTTTAATAAATCCCAAATAGCTTAATTACATTTGTTTGATAATTTTGAATAGGAAATTAAAAGGTCTGTAAGAGTTATTGAATTATCTCTTTTTAAGTTGATAACTGAATCTACTGAGGCATTTTCATTGGCTTGTGGTTTATGACTAATGATTAAAACTCCAATTACAATTGTAATTAAAGTTATTGTTTACTTGGCGAGTCTAACTCAGTTCTACAATTGGTTAGACACCCCTCTTCCAGGCTAAATAAAGTTAATTGTTAATTAATAAGACAATTGTTAGTGCTAATCATTAAAGGCTTATAGCTCTTGATCACCATTCAATTCGTTTGAATTTTATTTATATAGCGCCAATTCATGAAACATGTCATCTCAAGGCACAGTAGGAGAACTCAGCAGAGTGAGAGAAATAGACCCTGATGTCCTCCAGCAGCCTAAGCTGTGATGGAGCTTGATTAATAAGGGCTTTATTCACAACCATTTAAAACTATTTTTGTTGTAGCTATCCATTGATTTTGAATGACATATTACAAATTATAATTGCCAATTATAATTATTAATAACATTCATAATCAAACATGTAAACTTGCACAACATCAATCATATGCTCCTGTGGATGGCTTTATTGGAAAACAACCAGAGGGTGGTTTGCGCTCCAGACTTGGTTACATTATTGTGCACCAGGCATGGTTTCATTGTAACACTTTCTACTACTGTATGATATCAAGTAGTTTCAAGTCAAACGGCTCAAGTACAAGTTGAGTCGTACTAGTTAATGGTGTGAAAGTCCAAGTCAAGTCCCAAGTCATCAGCGTTTTTATCAGGTTGAGTCTGAAATATTTACATTTGTGATTTGAGTCTGACTTAATTTAAGTCACATGACTCGAGTGTACACCTCTACTTTCGTCTACATAACAAAATTGCCTCATCTAAGACAGTTTCATGTGTATTCGCTCCTTTTCAACATGAGCTGAGTTTCTGTTATCATCCTTTGACTTTGCCAGTTTGGTAAATAAGAGACGATTAAAATAAATGAACCAAGATGGATCATGATAAATCTAATAGGGAAGAGTGATGAGCCAAGCAAGCAACAGGGATAATTACAACTGTCCTTGCTTGATGACAAATGGCTCTAAATTGTTCTGAAAAGAGGTGGGTTTTAATCACTTTGGATCAAAGCACTGTGGTGAAATCATAGTGGCCATCTTTGTCATCATTACTATCAGTGTTTTCATCTTTTGCCTTCCAGCCTTTTTAAGATATGCATCGAGTATATAAATCTATACTTTGATTGTGGAACATGAAGTACAGAAGCAGTGGGGAATTGTGCAAAATATGATTCACATTCTGTTTTACAAAGGAAAATTTAGCAATACAAAGTGGAATAAAACTGCTTATTTTTCGTGTCATTCAGATTCTGCTATAAATAGTTGTGTTGCATTATGTACCAATACCTGTTAAAATTGAACTGAACTGTCAGGATAATTTTTTTAATCATTCATCCACTTTTTAGCATAACCTATACCATAGCCCTCGATGTTTCCAGCCTGCTTTATTGTTTCAATTTGCCTCAGTTGATGCTGCTAGCTAAGCTGTGGGTTTGCTATAACTAAGCTACATCTTTTCAAATTGCATGCTCCACCAAAAGCCAATTAGGTTTTCTAGCTCATCTAAAAAATGTACCAATCTGTAGTTTCAGGTAGTCGATTTTGTATTTTAGAATGTTTCTTAAATGTACTGTTGTGAATGGAATTCTAAAGAATAATAACTGACTTCCCAGGGTTATGAATAAGGAGACGGCAGTGATGGAGTTCCAGCACTTTAATTGAGAAACAGAGCAGAGCTCAAATAGATGGAAAGTAATCACACCCCACTGTCCCGCTGCAGTCTGCGTCTGCCATGTCTCTGCCCCTCCTCGCTTTCGGCTCTCCCTAATACTCGACAGTGGCCTTGGCATAAGACAAAACAGAGACAGTCTATCCTAGACAATCAACATCCTGCACAGTAGCTACGCAGCATTTGGCCTTGCAATTAGCAGGCCCGTGCTCACATGTCCGAGTGGCGTGAGGCCATAGTGACTTCAGAATAATTCTCCATTAACTCTTCACCCTTTTGATCACAGAGATGACGTTTTATCTGTGTGATCACACACAAAACATGATGACCCATCACATGGCTATGTGAACAAGACCCAAAGCAACAATTTCAGTAAACTCATAATGTGGGACCCAAAAGGTTCCCGTGTTGGAACAGGGCAGTGCTGGAACTTTTAGTAAAGATCAACATGAATGCTTCATAGAGGTTTAACACACGAGATCAAAGGTTTAGCTTTTATCTACAATTGGGGTTTCCACTAACTGAGATAGGCCTGTTTTAGGTTCCTATGCGCACATTATTTTAATTTTACATTAGACTAGGTAAGCTAAACCTGTATACCAATTAGGGTCGAATCTGTCTACTCTCTCCCTACCCTGAAAACCCTCCTACTCGATCCTCCAATCACCACTTCGATGGATAACCATCCACCACCTTGAAACTTACAAAACAGAAAACGATACCCACAGGGGTAGTAAAAACTGGTGAGACCCCGAGCTTTGGGCCAATCTGAGCCAGAAAACCCCGTATTGAATCTAGGAGTTACCCTTACTAGCTAATATTAAAGGATCATTAGAGCCAATCCGATCCTGGTTCTTCCTATATCAAATCAAAAGATTGCATAAACCGTAGGTCTTGGTGTGTGTCCGAAGCTGAAAGTTTCCATTGTTCATCATAAAACCATATTGATCAACATAATGCAAAATCACAGTAACAGAAAATCAAACATGTAAGTCAGTGGAACAGAGCAGGTAAACAAACAGTAACACATTGTAAGAATAGTCAGAACGTCAAGAAAGCCTTCATGCCATTTAGTGCACAAGGCAGAAATTAATCTAATCGCGCTTAGGGTTCTCAGGCAACTCCTCCCGTTGAAGAATAAGAAATCAGAGTTCTCAGGCTTCTTCATCCCCAGTCTTCTCATTGTTTCCCGCTTTCAGGCTGGACGACTGAGCTGTATGGTATGATAAAATGCTCCATGAAGATGGTTGGCAGACACGAGGCTTGTCTTCTGTCCAGGAACAGAAACAAATGTGTAATTAATGTTCTTATCAAACTCCCATTCATGTGTCATTTATTAAAAACATCCTCCAAGCACTTTCACATCCAAGATATTCCTGTGCACAATTATTTAGCTCTCCGCTTAAAATTCTGCAATTTAATTATTAATTAAAAGAGTAATCTTTAAGTTCAAATGTATTTGCAGTAGTCTTCCAGGAAATTCTTAACAGAATGCATCCAATGTGTGTCTTAACTTTCATTGTCCGACAGATGAAAGTTCTCTGCAGCACAATTTCATCAACATATTCGTTTCATGTCATTTTCCGTCTTATTTTAAAACCCAGCTGAGAAAAAGGAATTCTTTCCATATGGGTTATATTTAGGAAGTAGGCGTAGGAGACAGGAAGTAGTTCTGTGAATCAACTTCAGCTTGACTTGCATCAAACCTTTTTCCCACTCGCTCTCTTTTGTTTTTAAAGGAAGTGCTAATGTTAGTTAGTAGAATATGTCATTATTAATTTTGCAGTCTTATCCATCTCAGCCAGTAATAGTCCGTGGGCCAGAATCTGTAGGACGCTTCCTTTAGAAGTTTTGTATGAAATGTCAGGGGGCAACTTTCTTCCACCGGGAAAAGTTGCTACACATAGCAGTGAACTCAAAACACCAATGTTCCCAAGTTTTCACTTGCACATTAAGAAGTTATAGCCGATAAAAAAATCTAAACTGTGGCGCTCCGGTCCAAGAGGTCACGTGATTCGATTTTTGCTCAGCCAATCAGATCGCTGTATTGTCAGCTGTGCGAGTTCACCAGTTCATCATGGCTGCGCTCGTAAGATGTTTGTATGCATTTGTTTCCAGACGAAGAAAGCCCAATAATAGCATTTTCTGGTGCCAGCTGACTGAGATCTTGATGGCAAGAAAAAAGAAATAGCCCAGACCATCCGTCCATCCATCCATCCATTTTCTAACACGCTTATCCCCGCTCGGTTTGCAAGGTGCTGGTGCCGATCTCAAGCTGTCAATGGGCGAGACGCGTTGTATAAACTCGTTGTGCCAAACGAGTTATCCCCTTCGGAATTTGTAGAATTTTGTATTGTATTTTTGAAATCAATAAAAGTTTTAACCTTCAGCTTTGTGAAGTCTAAATATTTTAAATATCACATTCTAATAAAATGAAATTTATTTTTTTAAACTGCTAATACATTGTTCTATTTTTAAAAGAGACATATCTTGTTTTCTTAATATGGTTAATATCTCTATATGGTTCTTTGTTTAATTAAAATATTATTAAATCTGATAATTTTGGCTGTACCTTATTCAGTGTTCATTTGATCACACGTGAAATCCGCTCTATATGATCCATTCATGCGGGTCAAAAAGAAAAGAAAAAGAAAAAAGACAAACCAGTAAACAGCTGTGATGTACTCAGGAAGGTGGATTTTTGGTTTAAGCAGACAGACATGCGACAATCTAATAACATAAAGCTAATATTTTCGTGACACATGTGAAAATGACCACAGAGCCGTTTACTTTCTCATAACGTGTAATATTGAGTGATCAATCGAGCTGTAACCGACATAGCAATCATTTATGACAGCACTAACAAGTGTTACATTTTCAGTTTTTTTCACACTAACTGAACGATAATGTAACGACACCATTGCTATATTTCGTTAAGAAAAGTAAAACATCTTCATTTCCACGCCTAATAGGTTGGAAATGAGGCGGAGTTGACTGGATTAATTCTTCCAGTTGAATGCGCTCTCGACGCAGGGAATACAAATTCTGGCGGGGATAAGTCGTTTGGCACAACACCTGTGCTATTCTAGCGCAGCAGGTCTTGGTGATATCACAGTAAATTGGGTAAAAGTCTGGACTATTTCTCCCCTGCGATGGACTGGCTACCTGTCCAGTTTATACAACGCGTCTCGCCCATTGACAGATGGAGATAGAGTCCGGCACTGCTATGTGTAGCAACTTTTCCCGGTGGAAGAAAGTTGCCCCCTGACAGTTCATACGAAAAGTCACCCTACAGATTCTGGCCCATGGCCTATAACCTTTTCTTTGCGCTTTATTGATGTCTGCCGGAGTGGCAGAACTTAGTTTACTCTAAGATGTTCATTAAATGCGGTTTTCGCAAATTTGCATCAGCAGGTAGTTTAAAGGTTCAGATTACTCAGTTTATATAATGAAAACGAATTAATCCATTTATTTATTAAATTTAACTGTTGATATAATGCCACTTAATTTATTAGGTTGCTTTATGATTCCATCACGTAAATAAATATTTTGGTGCAGAACAATTTTATTAATGGTCTTCCCTATTTTATCATGCATGATGCGTTTACAAAGCTTGTTAAATCTTAAAGTTGCTTCTTTCAAAGTTTTCACCTTTACATAATCATCAATGTGTTTCGTAATGTGCATTTTGTTTTTAATTGTGTTCAAGAAAATCTGACGTGAAATGCAGGAAGGTGTGCCAAACTTGGAGTGAAACTTTAAAGTGAACTGATTTACAATTATTCTAACATCAGCAGCAGAAGCAATGATTTTCTCTTTCAGTCTTTCAGGTTCTAGTGTTTTCTCTCCAATGATAAAAGTTTCCCCACATTGAGAAGACC
The DNA here is from genome assembly GCF_011125445.2 of Fundulus heteroclitus. NCBI lineage: Eukaryota > Metazoa > Chordata > Actinopteri > Cyprinodontiformes > Fundulidae > Fundulus > Fundulus heteroclitus. Next base: position 33,130,263 of record NC_046373.1, read on the forward strand.
ACCCAAAAAAAAAAACAACAAGATTAGAATTAGAATTTAACCCTTAATTTAAGATGGCTTTATTTTTTGCTGGTATACTTTTCGTGCCCCCAGGCCAGGACATACTGACCCAGCCTCGCCATAAACATTCACATGTTTACATCATGGTCAAATTTGTTTATCATATCTTTTGTTTTGTTTCAGGTTAAACTGTCCCTCCTGAGGTTTGCCTCAGCTCAGTGTAACTGGATAACATCAGATGGTTTTGTAACTGATGATGCATTTAATGTGGCCTTCTGATATTTTGACGCTCTTCAAAATTCCTCTTTAGCTGCATTAACATTCTGAGTAAAAAATAAATTAATTAATAGAAAACCCTTAGAAAAGCAATTCATATTTAGTTCCATACAGTTTTGTTCAAAGCCAAAGCACTGTTTTTTTTTTACATCAAAATCAAAGATCATTTATATCTAAACTTCTTCCAAATAGACTGGTTTGTGATGAATCATTATTGTTACACGCAATATAATAATCTCAGTAATTTTATATTACTTTAGGGCTAAAAAAACAAGTGATTGGATCTCTGCCTAATTTTGTAGTACAGTAAACCCAATTAGCTTTTATGTACAGCTTATTGTCAGCTCCAATTTTCTAACAAAGCTAAAATATTTTCGTTCAAGCCAAGTTAATCTCTCTGTGTATCAATTTAATTTGGGCCGGACATTTAATGTGGGAAAAAAACAAACTTTATGCTATTGAAGTTTCTCTTTTCCTTCTTTAGCTTTTAGTTAACATATTTCATGCTTAAAATGCATTTCAATTCGGAGCTGCAGTCTCGCAAAACAAATGAACATTTTTGAAACCATGATATTTATAATTTGAACTGAATTACTTCACACAGACGTTTAGTTACATACGATACATACATACAGTTACATACAAACGATGATATTCAGAAAAACAAACTAAAACAAACTATCTTACACAGATGTGTATTTTTTTTCATATTTTTAAAACGTCTAGTATGGAGGACCAAGTCTTCTATAATTAAAAATAAATACAGAAATAAATAAATGCTCAATAAATAAATATGCATGCAATTATGTGCCACCAAAAATATAATAAACAAATAAATGTAGGTAGAAAATAAATTATACAGTGAGACAAAATGTATATATCTCCTTTAATTAGCCACTTTATTTATTAATTACTTATGTGCATGTTATAATATTTTTGTCTGTTTTATTCTTTCTTTGTATTTTTTTGCCCTATTTATTTCTCCAATGCTATTTATTTCTGTCTGTCCTTTTTACATTTCTGTTTGTCTTTTTTACATTTCTGTCTGTCCTTTTTACATTTCTGTTTCTCGTTTTTACATTTCTGTCTGTCCTTTTTACATTTCTGTTTGCCGTTTTTACATTTCTGTTTCTCGTTTTTACATTTCTGTCTGTCCTTTTTACATTTCTGTTTCTCGTTTTTACATTTCTGTCTCTCGTTTTTACATTTCTGCGTGTCCTTTTTACATTTCTGTATGCATTTCTGCCTCATTATGCAAATGAGGAGGGGCTGTGTCTTAAGGGCTCAACTTCTTCCCATTGGTTGGTTAGCATTTTTACTGCATCGGTCAATCTACATGGCTTTCCCCCGCACTAAAGAATTGTTTAGTAATGTCAAACTCAGCAGGCAGATGTTCAGTGTCCGACCTCTTACGGGAAGCTGCTAATAGACTGGAAGAATTAGAACGCTGTACATTTGGGATCTGAAATGTTTTTCGGTGGTTTCAGATTCGGCTTTCCAGATCAATAACTCATCGGCGGATGATTTATTCTACAAAACAGACACCTCTCCGCAACCACCGCAAGGCAGACACTGAGCTACAACCGTAGTTTCCTCAAAACGAGTCTTAGTCCGTGGGCCAGAATCTGTGGGACGTCTCCTTAAGAAGTTTCGTATGAACTGTCAGACGGCAACTTTCTTCCACCGGGAAAAGTTGCTACACATAGCAGTGATCTCAAAACACCAATGTTCCCACGTTTTCACTTGCACATTAATAAGTTATTGCTGATAAAAAATCTAAACGGTTGCGCTCCCGTCCGAGAGGTCACGTGATTCGATTTTTGCTGCTCAGCCAATCAGATCGCTGTATTGTCAGCTGAGTGCGTTCAATCTGTAAGGTGTTGTGAAAATTTGTTTCCAGACGAAGAAAGCCCAATAATAGTATTTTCTGGCGCCAGTTGGAAAGATCTTGATGGCAAAGAAAAAGAAAAAGCCCAGACCATCCATCATCCATTTTCTAGCACGCTTATCCCTGCTGGGTTCGGACCGGTGCCAATCTCCAGCTGTCAATGGGCGAGAGGCGGGGTAGACCCTGGACAGGTCGGCAGTCCATCGCAGGGCAGAAATAGTCCAGACTTTTGCTCATTTTACTGTGATATCACCAAGACCTGCTGCGCTAGGATAGCACAGCCAAACGACTTATCCCCGGCAGAAAACCAATGGGAAGAAGTTGAGCCCTTAAGACACAGCCCCTCCTCATTTGCATAATGAGGCAGAAATGCATACAGAAATGTAAAAAGGACAGGCAGAAATGTAAAAACGAGAGACAGAAATGTAAAAAGGACAGACAGAAATGTAAAAACGAGAAACAGAAATGTAAAAAGGACAGACAGAAATGTAAAAACGGCAAACAGAAATGTAAAAAGGACAGACAGAAATGTAAAAACGAGAAACAGAAATGTAAAAAGGACAGACAGAAATGTAAAAAAGACAAACAGAAAGAAATGTAAAAAGGACAGGCAGAAATAAATAGCAAAGGAGAAATAAATAGGGCAAAAAAATACAAAGAAAGAATAAAACAGACAAAAATATTATAACATGCACATAAATAAATACTTAAAATATGTAATTAATAAATAAAGTGGCTAATTAAAGGAGATCTATACATTTTGTCTCACTGTATAATTTATTTTCTACCTACATTTATTTGTTTATTATATTTTTGGTGGCACATAATTGTATGCATATTTATTTATTGAGCATTTATTTATTTCTGTATTTATTTTTAATTATGGAAGACTTGGTCCTCCATAGTCTAGCCTCCGAGCCAATGCTGAAAAATATATTTTCAATGTGTTAAGTTCCCCGCTTACTTGAAAAGGGAGGGTGTGAGGTGTTTACGAGCCCCGACTGTTTCGTCCACACACAGTTCTACGCTTCAGCCCCACGAGGATACATCTCTTTGTCTCGCAGACACCTGCACGCTTATCCATTTTTTTTTAAGTTATACGTCGTCATTAGAAGTTCATAACACTTCTATCCATGATGGAAGTGCCCTTAGTCGGTCCCCTTGTAAACGCTTCCCTGGTGCAACGCCCTTTTAGTTCTGTTTTTGTTTTATATTTTAATTTTTTTATAAAATTTTTTATTCAAGAATTCTGATGAAGCCAATAGGACCACATCATCCGCAAATAGCAGATACGCAATCATAAGGCCACCAAAACGGATCCCCTCAACACCTTGGCTGTGCCTAGAAATTCTGTCTATAAAAGTTATGAACAGAATCGGTGACAAAGGGCAACCTTGGCGTAGTCCAACTTTCACCGGAAAAGAGTCCGACTTACTGCCAGCAATGCGGACCCGACTCTGACACCAGTCATACAGAGACCTGACAGCCCTTGTTAAAGGGCCAGGTACTCCATACTCCCGGAGTACCCCCCACAGGATCCCTCGGGTGACACGGTCGAATGTCTTCTCCAGATCCACAAAACACATGTAGACTGGTTGGGCAAACTCTCATGCCCCCTCCAGGATCCTCCTTGACGTCAAAGAGCTTCAAACTTGTGGGACACAACAGGATTATTTCTCTTTTCCCATAGCTCCACCAAGCGGCATTGGTGAGAGCAATTAGATGAAGGTCTTGATCTTGACAGCCAAGTAAAAAACATCATCTTCAAAGATGCCTTGGATCTGTAGAAGCTACCGATCCCTGTTGCCGGTTAGACACCTCTGTGTTGTTTCTGGTTCTTTTACCCTAAAGAAGCATGCACACAGTGAATAACTTCTTTTGGGTTCATCTAATTAAGTTAAAGCTATTTTAGGTTCATACGCACACATTATTTTAATTTACATTAGGTTAGGTAGTCTAAGTCTATGTCTGCCAGCCTCCTACCTGTAACCATATTTCCTTACCATACTTCCATGGACAACCACTAAATATATATAAATGTATAACCCAAGAGTCATAGTAGGGAAGGTTACAGGTGGCTGTGTCTTTCTCCATCAGAAAACGCCACCTTATGAAAAAAATGGTAGTAAAAAAATCATCAGAGGCCCCAGAGAGATCCTGCTGGCCAAACTGAGCAAGGAGACCCCGTTTTGAATCTAATTACCATTGCCATCTGATTTAAAATCCTTTGGTGCCAATCAGGTCCTGATTCATCCTGTATCAAGTCAAAAGTTGCATAAAACATTGATCTTGTTGTGACTCTGGAGCAAACGGTTTCCATTTTTATCATAGAACAGTAATGATCAAAATGATTTAAAATCACAATATGACTGTCTTGACAAACTAGATCTAGATCATGTAAGTTGTTGGAATAGAAAAGTTAAAGATAAAATAAGATTAACATAATATGAAAATAAAGTCAAGGATGCATCATAAAACATCTGAACTGTGGTGAAACAAATAGCTAATAATAGACATAGTCGCACATAAAGTAGCTGACTTTGAATTCTCCTTTTGTCACTGTTTCGTATCAGTCCTCAGATTTCCTCTTTCACAATCTCTTTGGTCTCAATGTCGTTTCAGGGCTCATACGAGTTGATTTCATGGGATGGCTCTATTTGGTGACGTCCAGGTATGTCATGAGTACGTCCATCTGTGGTCCACTGTCCATAGTGTAACAAGTCACCTCTTTGAGATGGCACAGCACAACACACAGCAGAGTGCAATTGTGTTTTTTATCAAGATTAATACTGTCTTTGCTGTAAGAATTCATCATTTACTAAAAATGTCCTATCAGTTTCACAACCAGATATTATTGTCCACAATTTCTTAATTTGTTCCTTCGAATGTTACTGTATTTGTTACATGTAAAGTTGTCCAATGTATGAATGTATGTTCAGCTGTATCTTTTCAGTATTTGTTAACAGCAGTCGAAAGTTTTCTGCATCATAATGCAATCCTGCTTATTCTATGGATTTTCAGCTCATTGCTATGTAACTAAGTTCAAAATTGATTTTTTTGGTTTCAAATTAGGATCTATATTTAAGGATCTTAGTGTGGAAACCTTTGTTTAACTTTTGATGAAATTGCTATAAAAATGTTAAAGCTGGCCCTGCAATAGACTGTCGATCTGTCCAGGGTGTACCCCGCCTCTCGCCCATTGACAGCTAGAGATACTGGCAAAATATGCACTCCTACATATTTTGTTTTATTTTTAAAAGCTCATGGTTGAGAAAAATAAAACAGTGTGGGGGGGCTAATGTTTTTACTGACCAGTCATTGGTTAATATTCAGGTTGTGGAAGTAGCAGAGGGAGAAAACAGGAAGTAGAGGTGTGAATAAGTTCATTCTTGACCGTGCATTAAAAGGGAGTGAACTAGATTGAAAACAAACGGTATTAGTAGTGCTTTACGTAAACTCTAATAAGAACTTTAACCGCACATTTTATTAATCTGTTAGCTGTAACAGCCAGTTAATCTTTATATTCAACTGTTGTTTTTTATTATTCCTGTTTGGATGGATTTGAAACCCTCTTTAAACTCATGTGATGATTAGCCATCAACAGTTGTTTTTAGACACGTTTCTCTTTGGGCAGCTCACTGCCTCCTACAGCTAAACTATTAATATCCAGAGACATCAAAAACATTTTATACATCTAACATTTGATTCATTGATAATACATACACATTCAATATTGATATTGTTTAATTTATTTATTGAATATGCATCTAATACAATTTTTGCAGAGGGGAGGAAAATTAACCGTGGCATGAACCTTTTCTCTAAGGCATTCAGACAGAGTGATTATATTTTGTTACCTTTCTCTGATGTTAGGCTCCAGTCTTTGCGGAAGTACAAAATCCATTGATTTCAAAATTTTGTTATATTTGCACACAACAGCTCGTCCCAGTAAAATATTTTTTTTTTTGTGAGACTAGAATTGGTATTTTTTATATTTCATTGTTATTTGTTGCCTATCGAGCATGTTGAAGAAGTTGTTCATCCATGCTTACAACTGGGCACCGATTCTCCCCTGTAAAATCTTCCCCTGGGAACCCCTTTAGCTAAAATTTTGATGAGTTAAATAGACCTCTGTGGAACGGTGTGGATCACTGTGTTGATCTGATCGGGACCTTCTACGCAACTGTCACTGGTATATAAGGTCTCTTCTGGTGCATAGATCCTCATGGTGTCCAAGTTCTTTAGCTCTCCAGCATGCCCCAAACAGTTTACTGCTTGTCTTTCCAGAGCTCAAAAAATGGTCCACAACCATGAACGTGTTTCCATGACTGTGGAAACACATTCACTGTTGGTTGTAGTGTTCATCATGTTTGAGGGATGTACTGATTCCTCTGTTGCAATAGCAGCTTGGATCTTGAGAACCCTATCCCCCTGAGGTCCCCATCCTGACTGCAACTGGGCCAGTGTTCTTTGTGCGTTCTATTTTGATTCATTGTTTCTTGTCCGTCTTGTCAGAACGTGTCTACTGCTTGCATAAAATTATCTTAATACTCTCTGTGTGGCATTGATGTCAGTGCCACCATATCCTCCAGTCCTCAGTGCACTGATGTTGGCATCCCCTCAATGATTGAAGTATAAAGCGGAGTTGTGAGCATAGGACATTTCCCAGTGTGCTGTTAAGTGTCTTGCTTCTTTTTCTATTTACCCCGAGATGTATGTTGCTGGATTTTTATATTTAATTAAGTGTTCCTCACTTCAGAGCTTAGGGGTGTACTCTCGCTGAGTTCTCTGTTTGCAACGCCCTCCAGATTATATTTCTGAAACTGTTGAAATCGATTCCATCTGCTCTATTGTAAAGCATCCAGGCATAGTTGTGTTTTAAAATGTTCTCCATAACAGGTGTTCCAATGTTGGTTGGAATCAACTTGGATGCATTTTGCCAGTGTACTTAGTTTTGTGTTTCAGAATGATTAACTTCATATTCTGTCCAGGGACTACATGTAGAGTAGTTCCAACTCCTTCTGTTTTTCCATTAATATCCAATTCTGTCATTTTAATGCTGATTTTACCATAACTAACTTTTAGACAGTTGAGCTTTCTGCATGTTAATTCTTTTTTTATCTTTTTACTTAGGAAACAACAAATGTCTATTTATAACAGATTTTATTTACTTTATTTGGGTTTAAGAGATAACACTTCTTCCCATGGCTGAGTATTTGGAAGATAAGGATAAAAAAGGAAAAGTGAGGATATACAATGTCATATCTGAAAGTACCAAAACAAATAAGTAACAGGAAGTTTGTGTTGAGAAGATGAATCAAATAATCTAAAAAAGGCACCATTTTTTAAAAGATCCCTAAAGGTTTTAATACCAGAATCCCTCCTTCCTATAGGTAAAATCAACAAGGCCACGGGACAATAAGCGAATAAAAAAATGGTGTTAGGCTCAGAACAGGTGCACCCAGAATTCAAGGCAGACAAACCGTTCAAGTTTAACAGTTTATTAAGATCAGATGCGGAGCGGGAGGCGTCAGCGTCTACAGCGGGATCCTCTGCAGAAGGAGACGGCAGGTTAGTGACCACGCTTATCTAAAGGTGTTTGCACACAAACGTGTCGGTCACTAACCTGGTCTTAATGTTCAGTTCAGATCCAGTGGATCCCAGCAGGCGGGTCGTCAATTCGCTGCGGCGGTTGCCGCTCAAAGTCCCAGCGGCAGGTGTTTCGGAGGTCGGAGGACAGGCAGGAGATCAGAACCGTGAGAGCAAACGTGAGCAGGATGAGCCGTAGAGCGAAGCCGAAGTCGGGGACATGGTCGAAGGTCGGAGCCAGGAGATCAGAGAGCCAGTGAGGTACCGAAGGATAATCCAGGACGGAGTCGGGTCACGGTTCCAGGTTCGATACACAGGGCAGAGATCCAGCGGGTAGTCAGGACAGGCAGAGGTCAGATCGGGCAAACAGAATCAGACGGGAACAAGCAGGCTCAGAGGTCGAAAGGCAAACAGGTCAGGATCAGGAATCAGAATAACAACGCTGGAATAAGTCTCACACAAGGGTCGAAATAAACTGGCACTGCTGTCTTGTCTTGGAGCTGGTTAAATACTAGAAAGGACAGACATAATGTCATTCAGCCCCCTAGAGGTGTTAACCGGTTTGACCCGGGACACATGAAAAGTAGGGTATATTTTCATAGTGCGAGGAAGCTGGAGGCGGACGGCCACCGGGTTTACTACCTTAGAAATAGGGAACGGCCCGATGAACTGAGGTGCCAACTTCTTACTCTCTACTCGGAGAGGAAGATCCCTTGTGGAGAGCCAAACCTTCTGGCCCACCTGATAATCAGGTGCCGGGATCCTCCGGCGATTAGCGTTCCTGGTCTGGCTCTCCACGGAACTGAGGATTGCTCTCCTAGCCTTTCTCCAGGTTCGCTGGCAGCTCAGAGCAGATAATCGGGCCGACGGAACTTTTGAATCTCTCTCTTGGATAGTAAACACCGGTGGCTGAAAACCAAACACAACATAAAATGGAGAGAGACCAGTGGTGCTAGAAGGGGTAGAATTAAGAGCATGTTCTATCCACGGAAGCTGACTGACCCATTTAGTGGGGTCCGACTGACACAACAGGCGTTACTTAGTCTCTACTCCCTGGTTGGCCCTCTCTGTCTGCCCATCTGTCTGGGGGTGGAATCCCGATGACAAACTGACAGAGACCCCCAGCATGACGCAGAATTCCTTCCAGTACTGCGCCACAAACTGAGGACCCCTGTCCGACACGATGTCTGTCGGGATTCCATGAAGACGGAAAACCTCCCGGGCCAAGATTTCCCCCATCTTTTTTGCGGACGGGAGTTTGGGCAGCGGAACCAAATGGACCATCTTGGAGAACCGATCAATGATGGTGAGAATGACAGAATTCCCCTCTGAAGACGGTAAGCCTGTGATAAAATCCATGGCAATGTTAGACCATGGTTGAGACGGAACAGGTAGTGGTCGGAGCAAGCCGGATGGAGGTTGTCTGGAGGTCTTAGCCTGATTACACTGGGGGCAGGCTGCCACAAACTCCCGCACGTCGGCGGACAGAGAAGGCCACCAGAACTGTGTCCGAACATTACGAATAGTTCTGGTAACCCCGGGATGACAAAACAGACGAGAACCATGACAGAAATCTAACAAATTCTTTTTTAAATGATCAGGAACAAATAAACGATTATTAGGACAAGATTCTGGGGGTGGAATATTACCAAGAGCCTCTCTAACTTTTCTCTCAATATCAAGCATAGTGATGGCACATCTTACAGACTTCGGCAGAATAAAACCCTCAGCACCACCGGTACTCTCTTCTTCCACCTCGAACATCCGAGAGAGTGCATCTGGCTTAACATTCTTGGTCCCGGGTCTGTAAGACAAAGAAAAGTTAAATCGGCCAAAAAATAGTGCCCACCCCGCCTGTCTAGGGTTCAGTCTCTTGGCTGATTTCAAGTACTCCAGGTTCTTATGATCAGTCCACACCAAGAAGGGGATCTTGGACCCCTCCAGCCAATGTCTCCATTCCTCTAATGCTAACTTGACTGCTAACAGTTCCCGATCACCGACATCATAGTTTCTCTCAGCGCTAGAGAGTCCCCTGGAGAAAAAAGCACAGGGGTGCATCTTACCATCCCCAGCCTCCTGGCTGAGAACGGCCCCAACTCCAGTACTGGAAGCATCCACTTCCACCGTGAACTGCTTATCAGGGTTAGGAGAGATCAGAACAGGTGCAGATGTAAACAGATCCTTAAGTCTCTGGAAGGCCTTGTCCGCCTCTTCATTCCAGCAGAACCTAGTCTTAGAAGACGTAAGAGCGTGAAGGGGTGAAGCTACCGAAGTGTAGTTCCTGATGAATCTCCTGTAAAAGTTAGCAAACCCCAAGAACCTTTGCAACTGTTTCCGATCCTTAGGGGTCGGCAAATCAGTGACAGCACTAACCTTAGCAGGATCCATAGCGATGTGATCAGGAGAAACCACAAAACCCAGAAAAGACATTGTGGAAACATGAAACTCACATTTTTCAGCCTTCACAAATAACTGGTTCTGCAATAGACGTAGAAGTACTGACCGAACATGGCCCCTGTGGGTCTCCAGATCACGGGAATAGATGATAATATCATCCAGGTACACAAACACAAACTGACCAACCATATCTCTGAGCACCTCATTAATAAGATGCTGAAAAACTGCCGGTGCATTTGTGAGTCCAAAAGGCATTACTAAGTACTCATAATGTCCAGTGGGGGTTTTAAATGCCGTTTTCCACTCATCCCCTTCACGGATGCGTACCAAATGGTAGGCATTACGGAGGTCCAACTTGGTAAAGATTTTGGCTCCCTGAATCTGGTCAAATGCTGAGTTTATCAGGAGAATCGGGTACCGGTTCTTAACTGTAATCTCATTAAGACCCCTATAATCGATGCATGGCTGGAGAGAACCGTCCTTCTTACCCACAAAGAAGAACCCTGCTCTGGCTGGGGAGGAAGAAGGACGAATAATCCCCGCTTTCAGGGAGTCTGAAATGTACTTTTGCATGGCCTGGGACTCGGGAACAGAGAGAGAGTACAACCTACCCCTAGGGGGTGTTGTCCCAGACAGAAGATCAATACTGCAGTCATATGGCCGATGAGGAGGTAACGCAGTGGCCCTACATTTGTTAAACACCTCCCTCAGGTCATGATAAACTTCTGGGACCTTAGAGAGGTCCGGATAAACCTCCCCAATCTCATTCTCAGGTGTATGATCCTGCTGAGCGGAACGTAAACAAGAACCTGAACAGGCAGGTGCCCACCCAAGAACCTCCAACCTCTGCCAGTCAATGTGAGGGTTGTGCTTGCGCAACCATGTAGAACCTAGTATAATAGGAACCTGAGGTGAATCGATTATGAGGAAAGATAACTTTTCGTAATGATTACCCCCCACCAAAAACTCAACAGGTTCAGAAACGAGCGATGACTGATTCAGTTGGTGACCATCTAGAGCTAAAACCCTACGAGAGGCTGGCGATGGAAGAAGCCTAATTCCCAGTCGCCTAGCCAGACCCTCATCCATGAACTCGGTATCTGCCCCCGAGTCCACAAATGCTGTCAATTTGTGTCTCTTGGAACTGAACGAGAGAGTTACTGGGAAAAGGAGTTCAGGAGAGATGGAAAGTCTGGTGCGACTCAGCAGAGTCTCCCTCTTCTCTACTGAGCTTGTACCTTTTAGAGAGCAGGAGCTGACGCGATGACCGTCTCTGCCGCAGTAGAGACAGAGGTTCAGTTGGTGACGTCTGCTTCTCTCCTGTGGTGTCAGCCGGGTACGTCCCAGTTGCATCGGCTCTGGATCCAGTGTACGGGCGGGAGCAGAAGCTGTAGATGTGTCGGACCTCAGATGAGGACTAGCAGACATCGGTGCTCCTCGTTCTCTGCGACGATCCGTCAACCGAAGGTCAATCTGGGTGGCCATCTCCTCGAGCTGTCTCAGGGTAAAAGGGAACTCGCGGGTAGAGAGCACATCTTTAATCCTTTCATTGAGTCCTCCAATGAAAGCGTCCATGAGAGCATCCTCATTCCAGGTGCTCTCTGAAGACAGTAAATGAAAGTCAATGATATACTCAGCCACTGATCGTCCACCCTGCTTAAGCGCCTTAAGCCCTCTGGAAGCCTCTCGACTGGGAAGAACCGGACAAAAAACTCTGACAAGTTCTTGAGAAAAAGCCCGATAAGAATAACAGAGAGCCTGGTTATTCTGCCATTCAGATGTCCCCCAAATCTTAGCCTTTCCTGACAACAGCGAGATGACATAAGCCACTTTTGACCGATCAGTTGGATAAACTGATGGTTGGAGCTCAAAGTGGATCTCACACTGGGTGATAAAGGCCCGACACTGATCTGGATCACCCCTAAAATATTCAGGGGGTGACAATCGGGGTTTCTGACAAGCTGACCTAGTAACAGATGACGCAACAGCTGATGACGTATGCGGAAGTGTCGGAGCGGGAGCAGACTCGCTGCGTAAGCGAGCCAGAATCTCCCTAACGCCTGACTCGAGTTGAGAAATGGAATTCTCTACACCTGAACGCCACGGTTTATCTGCCGATGGATCCATGTTGGGGCCAGTTTATTCTGTTAGGCTCAGAACAGGTGGACCCAGAATTCAAGGCAGACAAACCGTTCAAGTTTAACAGTTTATTAAGATCAGATGCGGAGCGGGAGGCGTCAGCGTCTACAGTGGGATCCTCTGCAGAAGGAGACGGCAGGTTAGTGACCACGCTTATCTGAAGGTGTTTTCACACAAACGTGTCGGTCACTAACCTGGTCTTAATGTTCAGTTCAGATCCAGTGGATCCCAGCAGGCGGGTCGTCAATTCGCTGCGGCGGTTGCCGCTTATAAAGTCCCAGCGGCAGGTGTTTCGGAGGTCGGAGGACAGGCAGGAGATCAGAACCGTGAGAGCAAACGTGAGGAGGATGAGCCGTAGAGCGAAGCCGAAGTCGGGGACATGGTCGAAGGTCGGAGCCAGGAGATCAGAGAGCCAGTGAGGTACCGAAGGATAATCCAGGACGGAGTCGGGTCACGGTTCCAGGTTCGATACACAGGGCAGAGATCCAGCGGGTAGTCAGGACAGGCAGAGGTCAGATAGGGCAAACAGAATCAGACGGGAACAAGCAGGCTCAGAGGTCGAAAGGCAAACAGGTCAGGATCAGGAATCAGAATAACAACGCTGGAATAAGTCTCACACAAGGGTAGAAATAAACTGGCACTGCTGTCTTGTCTTGGAGCTGGTTAAATACTAGAAAGGACAGGTGGAACAGATCTGTGGTAATGAGGAATGGGTGGAGCTAAACAGGTGTGGGACATGAAAGAGACAAGACAACAGTGCCAAAATCATGACAAATGGGGAGCATTATTGAAATAAATTTGAAATGGTTTCTTCACTGTGACGATATTTTAAGCATTGATAATACTACAGGATTTTTTGTGTAATGGGTAAAATTAGTTGGAATTGGAGAAGACAAAAGGGCCTCAAGTGATGATGAGGTACATGACTGGGATTCTAATTTACACCATAGTAGTTCTTGTAAGTGAAGCCAATATGTCAATTGGTGAACATGAGCTGATCAGTAATAATATAAAACGTTTGGTAAAGCAGGTCTGCCACTAAACTTCAACCACTGCTAAAGCGATTTCCTCACCCTAGGGTTCTTCCCCTGGCATATAAATAGGGTACAAGTCCACCAAGAGTCTTGAAAAATTATTTGAGAGAAAAATAGGAATGCATTGAAAGAGAAAAGAAACTGAGGCAGAACACTCATTTTACTTACATTAATTCGACCTATGAATGTCAAAAGAACATAATGCCACCTCTGAAAGTCTGTTTTAAGATGAGTAATTAACGGAGAATAATTAACTGTGTACAAGGAAGGCAGTATCCAAGTAACATTTATTCCTAAATATTTGAATCCTATAGTCTTACGTTTGAAAGGGATATCAGTCTGTTTGAGAGTAATAGCCAAGTTGTTTGCGGTATAACATTCACTTTTAAGAATATTTATTTTATAGCCAGAGATTGAACCAAGCCTCTTTAACAAATATATGAAATAGGGAACACTTATTGTGGGGTCTGAAACATTCAGAAGGAGACCATCTGTATAAAGGGATAATTTTAAATCAATACTAAAGCGGGAAATTCCTTAGAAATGAGGACGTGAACTCAAGGCTATTGATAAGGGTTCACTAGCCAGGACAAAAAGCAAGGGAGATAAAGGACAGCCCTGCCTCGTGCCTCTTGATAAAGTGAAATAATCAGAAAGAACAACATTTGAATAGATACTGAAATGAGTTATATAGCAGTTGAATCCAAGAAATAAATCGACTTCTAAGACCAAATCTATGGTAAATGGTAAAAATGTATGTAAAAGAATCTAAGGGTAAGTCCATTCCACATGTTTAAAAACTTTCTCGGCATCCAGTGAGTTTACTACTTCTGATTTAGTAGTATGATGATGAGAAGTTATGACATCTAACAGAGTACGGACATTGTAAGACAACAGATGGCCTTTAATAACACCATTTTGTTCTTCTGATATGATTGTTGGAAAGACTTTTTCTAAGCAGCTTGCAAAAACCATAGCCAGCACCTTAACATGCACATTTAGAAGAGATAAAGGTCTGTAATCCACAGCATTTGGGATCTTTATCTTTCTTCAAGAGGACTGTAATAACAGCCTGAGGGAGCATAGTGTGCCCCGATCTAAAGATTCAATATATATTAAAATTAATAATGGGGCTATTTTGTCTGCAGATTTCTTTAAAAAATCAGATGAATACAACTCTGGGCCTGGAGCCTTTCTGTTGTGCATTGCATTAATGGCCTGTGAGACGTCCTCCAATTAAAGTGGAGCATCAAGTTGTTCAGCTATGGTTGGGTCAATAATAGGTGTGGCAAGATCTTTAAGAAAGGTTAAATCAGAGGCATTGACAGTAGACATAGACCAATACAGAGAAGAATGTTTTTTGAAAACATAATTTATTGCTCAGAAATCTAAAATGAAATATCCTTATGTGCCATTTATTTGAGATATTACTCCTGAAGCTGTTTGCCGTTTAAACTGATAGGCCAGAAGCCTACTAGGTTTATCACCATGTTCATTGTGAGTTTCCCATGTACAATGTCGTTCAGCCTTGTTTGTAGCAAGTAAATCAAATTATGTCTGCAGATCAAGATGCCGTTTGTGAAGATTTGCAGTTGAATCGTTTATAATCTGTTTGTCTATTTCCATAATCTGGTCTATGGTCCTGAACTTGCTGGCGGGATGGAATAGATCTTGGAGAAGCTCAGCTTTGGCACGCACGCACACATGATTACGCTAAAAGTGGTTGTCAATCCAGGTCCTCAAGTACCACTGCCCCTGCCCTGTGTGTTTTAGGTGTCTCCTTGCTGCCACACACCTGATTTACATGAATGAATGTTAACAGGCTACTGCAGCACCTGATGGCTGCCAAGGCGCTCATCCAATCATTTGAATCAGGTGTGCCGCAACAGAGAGACACGTAAAACATGCAGGGCAGGGGTACTTGAGGACCATGATTGAGAACTACTGCACTAAAACACACAGGCACACACACCGCCTTTGCTGTGCTTTGTCCTTTACTCTGCTTGCCTCCTATTTTAGCTGTAGTTCAGAAAGGTCAGATTAGAGACTTTAAGTTGTAGCTTTAAGGACTTTGTTGATGTATGAATAGAAACAATCAAGCTTTAAATTTTTAGTGATGAAGCTTGTTCCAGTGAAACTAAAGACGTCCAGTCAAGGATTTAATTGGTTTAATGTAATGCTATTCTTTTAGTAATATATGAACAGACATTAAAATATTAAGCTTGTGAACAGAAATAAATAGAAAAGTGATGAAACTTGTTCCAGTGAAACAATCAAACACAGGACTTTAGACCAGAAACTCCCAAGGATTTACTTATTTTTTATTATGAATAGAAACAGTTATGTACTGTGATTTTATGCTTTCTGTATGCTTGTAAATGTATGAAAGAAGTCTAGTCAAAGATTTACTTAGCTTATTCCTGTCAGGGTTCTGCGGGCTGCGCCCGGACATGGTGCATCCGTTTTCCTCCCTCTCATTCCGCAGGTGGCTGCTGATGAGTGGGGAGGCGCTGAGCCGTAGGTGTCCTGCATTAAACGGCCCTCGGTGGGAGTATAAGAGCAGACAGCTGCCAACACTACTTTGCCACTTTGTTAACCCAAGTGGTATTACAAAGTCGGCCTCTGTCATAAGACGCTTCCTCGTTCCCAGCGCTTACTCGTTTATCTTGTGCTTCATGTTCAAGCAGCTCCAGATCCCGCTGTACAGCACTCCCTGGTCTCTCCAGTCTGACTCCGTCGTATCTCCAGCTGGCAGCCAGCCAACGACGCCCCCCCCCCCTTTGGCTTTGCAGCAATCCCCTTTGGATTGCTGCAAAGCCATGGACAATGCAGACGACTGTCCCTGTGTCTCTATGCTCTTTCATGAGGAGTTAATGCTGCTTGTCAAGACTTGATGCAATCTACTGGATTTCCTTAGATAGGAAACTTTTTGACCAATCTGTATACTCTAATTGAATTTGACTTTGTAAAGTGCCTTGAGATGACATGTTTCATGAATTAGCGCTATATAAATAAAATTTAATTGAATTGTGTCTGCGTGTCATATGTAACCTGTGAACATTATGAGCCGTTGTCTGTCTCATTAAAAATTTAATTATGGGTAACACAATAAAGATTTTTGATACAGAGTTTCGTGTTATTTGAAAGCACAGAAAACTACACAGATCACTTTAAGGAATTACTGTGAATATCACTGTGACAATCACAGTAAACAAATTACTCTGACCAGGTATAGTTATTGATTGCACACTGTATTATTTTGTCTCCCTCCACTTATATCCTTCAAAGAAGCACAGCTGGCTTGTGCATAACCAGTAAGGAGAGCTTAGATCTTCAGAAAGCATCCTACCACTCATATCAGTCAACCTGATGAGCCAAAGGACAGAAGCAATTACACTGGGAGCAAAAATAACACATGGTATAAGAAATAAAAACATTACTGTAAGGATGTGCTTTGACAAGTACAGTTTAAAACCTCATTTGAAGAGAAATAATTGCATTGCATGTTATTTATGAGTCCAAGGGTAGCAAAATGTCTCTATGATCTACAGCAACCCTCCACCTTAGGGTTTTGCATTTAAATTGGAACATTTATTTATTCATATGGTGTAAATCATATGCCTCCATGTTCTCCATTTATCTTTCATGAGACTGCCTATACATGTCATTTCCGATCTGTGGAAAGTGGATGATATTAGCAACCCAGTGGCATTGTCTGATGTCTAAATGTAGTAAAATGTTCACTGCTGACCAATTACATTTGTGGCATGCAGAGATTATTTTCATTACTATTAAATTTATCTTGTGCTGCAGGTTGAATCTGCTCCGGATCCTGCTCTGAAACTTCCCGAAGCATACAGGAAATCCCCAAGACTCTCTCAGTCGAACTCTCCCCTGCAATTTCCAGCTGACATCCGGCTGACACCATTCCCGCAAGCCTCGCCCCTATCGGACCTTGCTCAACCTCCGTGCCTCTCCACCGCCGTCTCCTCCTGCAGGCCCAACGCCCAGCCTCCAGCAACCCACCCCGGAGAATCCGCTCACCTCCTTCCCCCCTGGCGGATCTTCAACGCACCGACAGTAAGCTTCTCGCCTCGATTTATAACCCCTGCTTGTTGTTTCTTTTGTTAACTTCTCGTACTCTCGTTACCACAGTTGTGACCCCGCTCCCTCGCTTCCAAAGGTCTTGGTCGACTCTCCTTGCCTCAGATTGCCTTCGTTCTAAATAAAACAAGATCATGCCAAATCGTCAACAATCAAATCCAGCTAACTGAGTTAGCGATGTATGAAGAACGGCCCCCAGGTGTAATATGAGTCTCTGCCACTGTTTCGTTTTCTGTTTTGGGTTCTTTCTTAATTTTTGTCCGGTGAGTTCAAGTTTCGGTCTCAGGTTGGTTTTTGTGTTATTCTGTTTTACACTATACTTCTTAGTCATCAGCTCAATTCACCTGTTAACAATCTACCTACACTTTGTCCTCCCAAGCCGTTTGCCTGCCACTCCCCTGTCATTAGTCACTAACCAATCAGTTCAGTTAATTTCAGTCACCACTTTCCCTTTGATTATTTCCACCTGTCACTGGTAATTAGCACTCTGCTCTGTTCACCTCCTTACCTAAACCCGTTTGAGTTCACTCCACTTTGCCAGATAATTTTTCCATGCCTGGGGTAAGTCAGATCCTGCGTGTTTTCTGTTTGCCTGTCTGCCTGTAACCCCACCTGTTTCTAGTGATGGTGAGATGAAGCCTCATGAGGCATTGAACCACTTAAACTAACTGGTTCGAGAAAGGGTTCATTTCTTGGAGCTTCATGTGCACACAAAACCACCTACTGGCCAGGTGTATAATCACAGCCAGCTGTATCTTAACACGTGTGATGCATTGATTTTTTGTCTATTATGGCTCTTGGGAATGACTTCACAAAAGGTGTAGGATGAAATCATTTGTCTACATAAATTGTGTATACACATATGTGTATAATAAAATATTGTTTGAATGTATTCTCTGTGTGTAATTATTCCCAAAATAGTAGTGCCATGTGATATGGCATGGTGTGTAATAATCAGACCTCTCAACTTTGATCAAAAGTTAAGAGTGAGATTATGCTAATTTTGTGTGTGTGTGTGTGGGGGGGGGGTTATGGTCAACAATTTCCCCTCAGCAGCAACACTGAAGCACACAGAGGTTCACGCTGCGTCTTTACGCACAATCCAGCTGCTGATGTCTCCCTCCTGTCAGCTCAATGCACTTCTAGACTGTTACAGTTTATAACCATCATCACCTTTCACAGCGACAGGTTTCTCAGTCAGTCGCCGCACTGACCAGACAAATTTCTATTGCTCTCGTCAGTGCGGCGGGTGGATTTTACCCTCGTTGGTGCGCTGCGTGCGACGGATAAACAGTGGGGAAAATGCATAACTAAATACTATAAAGGGCTCCTATAAAGGGAACAGGGGTACTGACAGGTCTGAGATGAAGCCCCTGATGTTACAAGTTCTTTAAAATGACCCTTAAAAGTGTGCACCTGAATTAAAGCGCGAGGCAGCAGCCCACCGATTCTATGTTTTTAATAAAAGAGCATGAAACACAGCTAGTAACTCTCCTATTGACTTTAACTGGCACACGTTGCTACAGATGTGAGGACATTAAACGTAGTGATTCACATTTTGAATGGTGAACGGTGATAAAAGCACCTGCTCCGAGGGAAAGGAGGGTGGGAGAGGAGCAAGCGCTGAGGCACAGAAATACGGTGCATGTAGTTAAAAAATGCAGAATTAATAAAAACTAAACCTATAAACAGACCAAGTGGCGATTTAAACTGCATCTGGTTAGCAGAACTGTTTTATGATCCAGCGTGCAGCCATGACTGGTTCTGAATGAACCGGTCATCTGGCAAAATCATGAGCCACTTCCCGAAGCAGTCACGTGGTACAGCCTGGCAGCGAGGCTTTGGACGTCATCGTTTTCGGCTCCTCCCCTAAATGAAGCAAGCCTCGATACGCACTTTACGGAAACGCCCCCTCCATTACTCGACACACGCCTCGAAGCCTCGGCACAGCACGTAACATCACTACCTGTTTCTGATTCCATCTGTTTTGCCTGGATTACCTTACCTGGGGCTTTTTCTTCGTACATCATTAACTCAGTTAGCTGGATTTGATTATTGATGATTTGGCATGATCTTGAATTGTTTGGTTCTTCAAAAGTCATCCTGGACTTGCTGTCATAGAAACGTGCTCAAACTTAAACCTGCTCGCGAGCAGGCTTATTTCATGTAAACAGAATTAGATTGCGGCTTTATAAGCAGAGGAGATGGTGAAGTCTGTCGTAGCATGTCCATTTTTACAACAGCAACCTGTTGCGGAAGGTGCAAGAATAATTTGCAGAGCCTTTCAAATTAATCCCGTATTGCAAGACAGACAGGATCCTTTAGCGCAGCGCGACAGTGTGATTGTGGAGAGATTTTTCTTGGTGGCTGTTATAAATAGTCAAACACATCATTTAACAGTGGCTTTTAAAAAGAGGAAAAGTGGCTTTTTAAAATACAGTAAACTTATAATAATTAAAGGCTACCATTTTGTAGAATATTCTTGTATTTCACTTTTACTTGTCCCCATGTTCTAGTGGGTCCCGTGGAGGCTCTGACATAAAGGAACAAAGTAAATATGAAATTATTAAAATGCAAAAATACATTCTGTAGAAAGTGATAGAAACATCTACCACGGATAGTTCTTATGCATTTAATTTGTCTGCTACTTTTTGACAGCCCTCTCTCCTGGCTTTAGCAGACTTTGAGGTGTTCCCTTTTGTTATTTTTTTATATGTGGCCTGGTCAAGAATGATGAGACCAAACACAAATACAATTTTTTTTTAGTTTGTGGGTGTTTATTCCCCGACTGAGCTTAATAAAGAACAGTGTTAATTTTGTTTTTGTTTGTTGGTTTTTCTTGAGGATTTAGGACAGTTTTAATTACAAGAAAACAAAATGATTCATAATGACTCAGACTGCTCAACTGTATTAAACTGAACTTCAGTCCTTAGCTAACACTAGACAACAGTTGTGGCACTTTCTTCCCTCCAGTGTGTGGAGACACACACACCTGGCAATCAACACGCACATCTCCCCTGCTAACCCCGCTGCTCCGTGTTGCCCTCAGCGCGGCGGAGTGTGCTGCATGGAAATGTATTCTGGCTGATTTCACTACTTGTATCTGCCTTCTATAAAGTAAGGCTGCACGATGTTGCAAAACCATATATATATATATATATATATATATGAGAGCCAAATGTGTATTTTCGGTTTTGGTCACTAGATGGGGCTGTCGGTTCCCATATATAAACCAAGAGGTGATGGGTAGTTGACAGGTGTTGAACCCGGAAGGGCATACAAGTATTTGACCGCTGTGGCGGAGTCATTGTGAACCAATGTTGCCGTGATGGAGTAAATGGATACCTTCATAATGGTTCATCTGCCTAAAACAGTTTTTTGGACACAAAGAAGATCGCTGGAATTCATTTGACAAGCGAACAACAGGTACAACGTTAGCCGCTCAGCGCGTCATAACAAAGCAGCAACGGATCAACACTAAATTAGCGCAGTGTTAAACTGGCTACTATACTGTCAAAAACTTGCCCTTTTTTGACTTTGAAGAGCTCCGATGTTTTTGAACAAAGCGATTAAGGCTATGTGGAGCAGGCTGAAACACTTTGGGCTGTGATGAGCTGCTGTTTGCTGGCTGGGCTGTCACTACAGAGCCAGAGCATCAGATGGCGGTGGCGCCAGAAAAGGAGCGGATGGACGCGGTGTTAGACAATTTGTGATTGAAAGGATTAACTCATTGAACCAGACCGCGGCAGCAATGGATCCGCTGGACGCAGTGGTAGACACTCAGTGATCGAGGAGGATCGGATCGCTGGATGGAGTTCCTGGAACTTTGAAAGTCGTGGATTGGATCACGGAATGTGGACAGGCGCCCAACGAGGTACGTGTAGCGCTACATCTTTGATGGCCATCATTATTCTTTTTGTGTGCACACATTAAAACCAATGCATTGGTAATTGCGTCGTTTGACTAATAAATTGGGCATTGCCTCTTTGTGTCTGAGGCTCATTAAGTAGCTTTTTTGCGCGTTTGTCTTGCAAGTGGACTTTTGCACTATGGAGATGAATAAAAATACTGAGACTGAACATAAGGCTGTTGGTGAGGAGACTCAAAAACGTACTGTTAAATTAACAGAAAAGGCCTTGGCTGAAAGGCTTGAAACTTTACAAAAAGAATGAAAATGAAAATTAAACAAAACGGGTAAAATAAGATATGAAATTAATGATTTAATGTCTAAAGGTGAAAGAACAAAGGTTTTAAGTGTTCTTGATATGTTGACTAAGTTGTGGGATGATGCTAAATGTTTGCACAAGTCTTTTCTGGGATTTTTGCCACATGATGAAAAAGAAAATCATGAAGTATGGTTTAACGCAAAATGATTGCTAATAATGAGTGTATTTCTAGTGTAAATAAGTGGCTCTCTGAAACTGCAATTAGCAAAGATGATGGTGATGGTGGTGGTGGTGGTGATGATGACGATGGTGTGAATCCTACTGACAGTGTGTCAAATGTAAGTGGGCATTCAAAAAGGAGTGTTAATTCCAGCATCACTTCATCTGTAAGGTTAAAGGCAGCAGCAAAAAGGGCCTCAGTTTTGGCCCGTGTGAAGGCTGTAAAAGAAAGACATGCTATTGAAGAAGAAGAAGAAGAAGAGAAACTGAGGAAAAGAAAAGAGATGCTTGCACTGGAAACTGAGTTGGCTGAATCTGACTTGCAGATGGAAATGTATAATTTAGAGCTGGAGTGTGCTTCAAAGACTTCAAATTTAGTGAGCTCATACTATAAAAAGAAACCAAAGGAAAAAGGATTAAAGCAAAGTTTGGACCCCACTGTGAAAGATTTTTTTTGCTACAAATGAAATCCAACAATTCAACAGGATGGTTTAAACCAGACTAAACAAAGAAATGAATTAAAGTTGGCATCAAAGGAAAATAAACCTATGGATGTAAGACCAAAAAGAACTACAGCAACAAACCATCACCCTGTTGGGGGTCAACATAAAGTCAGTGGAACCCAAATACAATTAAAGGAGCATTTTAAACATAATGAGAATATAACCCAACCATCAAACAGCTTACAATTACCTGGAGAACTTCTTACCAGTATGAGCAGACAAACTGAAATTGCAGCAGCCTTGGTATGGCAGCAACAGAGTATGACTTTCCCACCACGGGACATTCCTGTTTTTGATAGTGATCCTTTAGAGTACAGAGCCTTTATTAAGGCCTTCGAACAAGGAGTTGAAACCAAAACAACCAATGTGGACTGTCTGTACTACCTGGAGCAGTTTACTAAAGGTCAACCTCATGAGCTGGTGCGCAGTTGTCAGCATACGGATCCAGACTATGGTTATACTGTAGCAAAGACATTATTGCAGGAACATTTTGGAAACCCTTACAAAGTTGCAACTGCATACATTAACAAGGCCTTGTCTTGTCCAACAATAAGAACTGAGGACATTAGGGCATTACAGAGTTATTCTTTTTTTTTGCGTGGCTGCTGTAACGTAATGGAAGAACTGGAGTACGTGCAGGAGCTGGACATGCCTGTAAATATGAGAGCAATTCTTGCTCAACTGCCATACAAGTTAAGAGAGCATTGGAGAAATAAAGCTTATGATATAATGGAGACAACTGGATACCGGGCAGGATTTAATGATATGGTTGCATTCATCGAGCGACAGGTCAAAGTTTTTTCAGATCCTTTTTTCGGAGAATTACAAGATTTCGGCTTCAGTACATTATCCATCAATCGTCAATGGCAACCTAGGATTAAGATCAAGGGGAACGTAGTGGCCAACACTGTGACATCTGTGAGTGCTTCAGGAGAAGTTGATCAGCAACATTCGACAGCCAGGGGAAGTGATGACTGTTGTGCTTGTTGTTCAGAAGCTCACTCACTAGAAGAATGCAAACAGTTTAAAAGAAAACTTCACAAGGACAAAGTCTTTCTGCTGAGAAGAAAAGGATTATGATTTGGCTGTTTGCAGTGGGGTCACATCAGCAGGAATTGTGAAGCACGAATAACTTGTGAAATTTGTAATGAAAGTCATCCAACTGTTCTACATATAGGAAGAGAGACAATTTCTCCAGAGTCTGAAACAGGAATATCAGAACCCCCATCAATTGTGAATGCAACATGTGGCCATATAGGGGCCGGTAAAGATGGTGGAATGTTATCTGTTCTCCCTGTAAAGGTGAAAGCATTGAAAGGACAATGCACCATCCAAACATATGCCTTCTTGGATCCAGATAGCACTGGAACATTTTGCTCTGAAAGGCTAATGCATCAACTAAACCTCACTGGAAAGCGAACACAAGTCCTTCGAACAATGGGCCAAGCTAAAATAAGTTCAGCATTTTCTCTGCGTAATCTTGAGGTGGCTGGTCTGGAGAGCAATACATTTTATCCTCTGCCAGAACTTATCACGCAGGAACAAATGCCTGTGACCAAAGATGATATGATGACATCTGAAGATTTAATAAAATGGCCATATTTGTCAAGAGTTCACATGCCATCTATAAATGCTGAGGTTGATCTGTTAATTGGTACCAATGCTCCAAGGTTATTAGAACCATGGGAAGTCATCAACAGCCAAGATAACGGCCACCAATGCTGTCAGAACTGTACTTGGCTGGGTAGTCAATGGTCCCTTGGATAGCAGTGGTGTACAAGAAGACTCATCTGTAACAGTCAACAGAATTTCAGTGAGCAAGTTGGAGGAACTGCTCAAGAGCCAGAACAACCATAATTTCTGTGAAGAATCAGCTGATAAACAAGAAATGTCCAGAGAAGATCAA
This sequence comes from Fundulus heteroclitus, assembly GCF_011125445.2. Lineage (NCBI taxonomy): Eukaryota > Metazoa > Chordata > Actinopteri > Cyprinodontiformes > Fundulidae > Fundulus > Fundulus heteroclitus. The sequence goes on from NC_046373.1 coordinate 33,154,484, forward strand.
ACGTTTCTCAATATTATGGAAACATCTGCAGCAATGCAGGATGGAAAGTATTGCTTGAACTTGCCATTTAAAAGACTGGATGTCTGTTTACCAAACAATTTTGCAGTAGCCAAACGGAGAATACAAAGTCTCAGGAAAAGATTCAAGTTTAATCAGAACTTTCACCAAGAGTATGTAAAGTATATGAATAACATCATTTCATGCAGATATGCAGAATGCGTACCTGAGTATCTTTTGCATTGTGACAATGGAAGAATTTGGTACATTCCCCACCATGGGATTTACCATCCAAAAAAAAAAGAGCTTTATGTGTGGTGTTTGAATGTGCTGCGGTATTTAAAGGAGTGTCTTTGAATATTGAGTTGCTGCCAGGCCCCAACCTCACCAACACTCTGCTGGGGGTCCTTATGAAGTTTAAAGAAGAGTCAACAGCCATAATGGGAGACATTAAAGCTATGTTTCATCAAGTGCAGGTGCCAGAAGGAGATGGAGACTTCCTCCGCTTTCTCTGGTGGCCAAATAGGGACATTACACAGGAACCAGTACCTTATAGGATATATGGTCCATCTATTTGGAGCTGCTTCATCCCACAGCTGTGCATCCTATGCTTTAAGAAGAACTGCCCAAGACAAAGACTGAATTTCCACCAGAAGTCATAGAAACTGCGAGACAGAACTTTTATGTTGACGATTGTCTCAAAAGTGTAGCCACAGAAGAGGAAGTTATCCATTTGATAAGAGATCCTGTTGCTCTGTGCAAAAAAAGAGTCTTCATATTGGAGAAATGGATAAGCAATAGTCGTGTTGTGCTGCAGGCCATCTCAGAAGAGCAGAGAGCAAAAGATTCGAAGATGTTGGATCTGGATATTAATAAGCTTCCAAAGGAAAGAGCTTTGGGTCTGCAGTGGTGTGTGAAGACTGGTGCCTTCCAGCTTAAGATGAAGCTGAAACAGCAAGCCCTGACCAGGTGTGGAATATTATCTGTGAATAATTCTGTGTATCACCAGCTGGGTTTCCTGGCACCAGAGACATTGCAAGCAAAACTAATGCAGCAGGAACTGTATAAAAGAAGCTGTGGCTGGGATGATGCACTGCCACAAGACATTTTTCACAAATGGAGAAGATGGTTGGAGGAGCTTGCGCCACTATCTACCTTTAGTGTCCACTGCTGCATTAAACCTGTGGGGTTTGGAACTATAAAGAATGCTATGGTCAAAGCAGAGCTGAATATACATCTGGAAAAATCAATGTTTTGGACTGATAGCACATCTGTGTTAAAATACATCAATAATGAAGACAGATGCTTTTACACGATTGTGGCAAATAGAATTGCAACCATCAGAAATTTGTCTGAACCTACTCAGTGGAATCATGTCGGAACAAAAGAAAATCCAGCTGATTATGTGTCTCGTAGAATGAAAGTTTCAGACTTCCTGAAAACCAGGACGTGGCTTGATGGACCACAGTTTTTGTGGAAAGATGAAGAAAAGTGGCCTGAAGGGATGATTGATGTAGAATTGGATGTCGGCGACAAAGAGATTAAGAAGGAGGCTGCAGTTAACATCATTGGCCTTGACACTCCTGCACCTACTGACCAGCTTATTGCACATTTTTCAGATTGGAGAAGACGTAAAGGAGCAGTGGCCTGGCACCTAAGGCTGAAGTATGTCTTAAAGGAGAAATGTGGAAGGAGAAAACGGCTGGACCCTTTAATAGACAAGAACCCAGTTGTACATCAGATGAAAAGAAGAAGGTGCCAAAGGATAATTAATCACTTAAAAGGTTGAAATTTGCCATTGGCAGAGCTCCAAAGTGCAGAGAACTTCATCATTGTGTACTGTCAGCAGCAAAATTTCCAGCATGAGACTGAAGCTCTGTCGCACAACTCTAAAGTCAGCCGTAAGAGCTCTATCTATATGTTGGATCCTGTTTTGGAAGATAAAATTGAGAGTTGGAAGTCGTCTTCATAGAAGTGCAATGCCAGACGAAGTAAAACATCCAATACTTCTGGCCAAAGAACAACACGTCTCCAAGTTAATCTTCAGGCATTTTCATCAAGTTCTTGGGGTAGGTTTTGGAAGTGTTTCTAGATAGTCATGGTTTTGTGAGATCAGTGAAATTGAAACTAAGTCCAATATTATTGAGACCAATTTCCAAACTTTGCATGGTGTATGGTATCTAAATTAATGTATTAATGTTGCATTTGTGTCACATATTGCCTCCTGTACTATTATTGTTTTGGGAATTGGCATATTTGTTTATTATGCCAATTAGGGGCCGGTGTATTGGAGCCAAATGTGTATTTTCGGGTTTTGGTCACTAGATGGGGCTGTCGGCTCCTATATATAAACCAAGAGGTGATGGGTGGTTGACAGGTGTTGAACCCGGAAGGGCATACAAGTTTCGTCATTGTGAACCAATGTTGCCGTGATGGAATAAATGGATACCTTCATAATGGTTCATCTGCCTAAAACAGTTTTTTGGACACAAAGAAGATCGCTGGAATCCATTTGACAAGCGAACAACAGGTACAACGTTAGCCGCTCAGCGCGTCATAAAGCAGCAACGGATCAACACTAAATTAGCGCAGTGTTAAACTGGCTACTATAATATATATATATATATAGTGTGCGATTTGCAAAAAAAACAGAGGGGGGGATAATTTCAAATGTTTTATAAATAAACATAACAACAAGGTTATGTGGCCTGCATGCTGTCGGCTACTGCTGCTGCTTCTTGCCTGTAAATCTTCATCATCCACCAAAGTTCGTCCTGTAATATTACCATGGCCGTTTGTCCCGTCATCTACTCTTGACCTTTTCTGTAGATTTTTTCGGGCCGAAATATGACAAAATACTTTATTGACATTCATGCTGCCACACGTTCTCATTCATTACTTGGTTAGCTAGCAGCTGCTCTTTCAGGTAAATAGCTAGATCCAGTATGTTAGATTGCGCCATCTACTCTCTGGACTCGGGAGTGGGTATTAGTTTACTTCAACCGCTTCGAGCAGAAAACGTATTAATACTCTTTAAAAATAGACAACAAAAAATTTAATTAACAAATGTGAAGGACACAAATTTATATTAGGGCTGTCAACCGATTTTTAATTTGAATCGATTAATCACATAATGTCGATAGTTAACTCGAGAATAATTGCAAATTAATTGCATGTTTTATCCTTTTATTTCTGAAAGTGTAATAGCCTGTTTGGGCATTTTAATATGCAATTTAGCAATAAATGACACTAATAAAATACATGCTTGTACAAAAAATATTTTTATTTTGTTATTTTCAAGCACTTTTGAGAATTGGAATGAAGACATCCTAGTGCCAAAAGTTAAACTCTGGACTATAATGGCTAAATGACTAATCATGACGCCCTGATGTTTACACAATTTGTAAATAAATTTGTAAATAAATACCATGCCGAAATATTTTTTTGCCTCTTAAACAAAGATAGACATGGTATTAGGCATATACATATAAATTAATAAAAAATGTACATTTCAATAAAGTCATAAGTTTTTGTTTTTTTTTTAAGTTTAGTTTTTTCATTCTCACACATCTAATTCTGAGCTTTCACACCAACAACAATATTTTTGCTTGCTGTTTATATCCATATTCATACAGTTTAAGCCTGGAAAAAGGTTTTACATTTTCAGGTCATCCAGTCTTACTTGCAACTGGCCAGGAGCTTAATATCCTGAAAGAGACTGTTTAGCAACTGTTTAGTAACTCCAGGTCCTTCGTTTGGCAACGTAATTCAGCCTTAGTTCGTCAAGTACAGAGAAAACAAATTAATAAGCATTAAAGTACGGTTTATGGGTTGGGTTTCTGCAATGTTATCAGCGTGTTTAAAAACTCATCTTCAGAACCAATCTCTGTTTAAAATGGTGATCTGCACCAAGTAATCTACTTTCAGCAGTTATCACCGGTTATTGCACCGTAAACTGCAGAAAATACGTGCAGAGTTGCTCTGTCTGCCTTTACTACCGTCAGCTCCTATGGCGGAGGGATATTTCAGCTGGATACAAAGTGTCTAGTGAAGGCAGGTCTCTTAATAACCGCTGTTTCGTCACTTATTTTAGAGCCCAAATAAGCGATTTCACTTTCAGAAACCTCCCAAAAAACCCGCAAACCGTGACTCATGAAATTTACAAGCGCCTTTAGAAAAAAACAAGCCCAAAGTCGAATGAAATGATCAGTCTGTGCAACAGTGAGCGCGGGTCTATTTTGCAACATTCTCTAGCTCTCTTGAAACTACGGAAAGCGCAGAGGGTAAAAGAAACACAGTCCGGAGAGCACGGCGGGGAAAAAACATTAGGGAACGGTGTGTGTGTTTTGACCAGGCGCACTGGAAGCTGTTTCAAGCGAGGGGGGCTGATGGCTGGGTTGGAAAACACGTGACATCATTATGTTGAGGGCTGTGGCTGACGGCTGACGTTAGGGTCACCAGCGGGTGAACGGGGGTGTAATGGAGCCGCTGTCTGGTGAACATTATTGCACACTGATTGCACGAAGAAAACTAAAATGATGCGGGGTGCTGCTGCTGCAGCGCATCGACTCCGCTTCTCCTGGCCCCATCTAGAGATCGCCACCTCCCCTCCGCCGCTATTTAAGTAGAACAATGACTAGTGCAGAATTAAGTTGTATTTACCGGAGATGAAGTGTAGACAGCAAATTCTGTCGTGGTATGATGGCTCCCACTGTCCATTCGGACCGTCTGCCTGCGCTCTTTTCATTGAAAATATCAATTTCTTTCTTCTTTCTTCATCCTTCGGTAAACGACAGAAACTTACATCCAACGATTTGGAATGCCTCTGTGTGCAACCGGGAGCACAACAAGTCGTAGGCATTGTTTAGATTCCAAGAATAAACAAACTAAAAGTACGCTCTAAATCACCCGTTTTGTCATGTAGTAGACGAGAACAGTACTGTTTTTGCCTACCCGCGGGACCCGGATGTAGCGTGACGTCACGCGTGAACTCCACAGCCCCCCGTAAAGTCCTTTGATATTGTATCTGTTTGTAATTATTATTGTTCTATACTGTTCTTTTTTGCAAAAAAAATAAAATAAAAATCCACAGCCCCCCACCATGGGGGGCTGATGCTATGACGAGGGAGGCTGCAGCCCCCGCAGCACCCTCCTTCCCGCGTCTATGGTTTTGACACGCAATCACAGCAGCAAAAAAAATGTCGGCTTTGTGGTCTAACATTAATAACGCGTTAAAACTGACAGCCCTAATTTATATACATTTTTAAAAATCCATAATATTACTTATTCAGACCAGAGGGGAGGGGAGGAATGTATACCCCCAGGGATAAAACACGAATGACCATAGAGGGGGACGTCACATCCCCCCCAGCAAATCGCACCCTATATATATATATATATATATATATATATATATATATATATATATATATATATATATATATACACATTAGTGCTGTCAGTTAAACGCGTTATTAACGGCGTTAACGTAAACCCATTTTAACGCAGACAATTTTTTTGTCGCCGTTAATCGCACATCAAAACACACACACCGTTTCCTAATGTTTTTTCCACCGCCGCGCTTTCCGGACTGTGTTTCTTTTACCCTCGGCGCTTTCCGTAGTTTCAAGAGTGCTAGAAAACTGTAGCAAAACAGACCCGCGCTGCGCGTGAGCGCAAAGTTTCTTTTACTCTCGGACACATGCGACTTTGGGCTTTTTTCTAAAAGCGCTTCTAAATTTCATGAGTCACGGGTTGCGTTTTTTTTGGGCAGGTTTCTGAAAGTGAAATCGCTTATTTGGGCTCTAAAATAGGTGACGAAATAGGGGTTATTATGAGACCTGCCTGCACTACATTTGAGTGGATCCAGCTGAAGTCTCCCTCTGCCATAGGAGCCGACGGTAGTAAAGGCAGACAGAGCAACTCTGCATGTATTTTCTGCAGTTTATGGTGCAATAACCGGTGATAACTGCTGAAATAGATTACATGGTGCAGAATACCATGTCTATCTTTAAGAGGCAAAAAAATATATCGGTATGAAAACAGGTATTTATTTACACATTTGTTTACACACTGTGTAAACATCAGGGCGTCATGATTAGTCATATAGCCATTATAGTCCAGAGTTTAACATTTGGCACCAGGATGTTTTCATTCCAATCCTGAAAAGTGCTTGAAAAATAACAAAATAAAAATATTTTTTGTACAAGCATGTATTTTATTAGTGTCATTTATTGCAAAATTGCATATTAAAATGTCCAAACAGGCTATTATCCTTTCAGAAATAAAAGGATAAAATATGCGATTAATCTCAAGTTAACTATCGACATTATGCGATAAAAATTTTTGAGAGAGAGAGAGAGAGAGAGAGAGAGAGAGAGAGAGAGATTTTGTGTATGTGTTATGAATATAAGGATCAATTTGTTAAATCTAAACATGGTGGTCTTCATTATTTCATAAAACCGTGTCACATGTTAACCTTTAGGAACAGACTTTTTGGGGGAGTATTAAAGAGGTAAAATTAATAATATTAGGAAAAAAAAGTCCCAGGTCAATAAAATAAAAAAAACAAACACAAAAGTGATAATGTTATGAGAAAAAAACGTCATATTATGAGAATTAAGAGGGAACATTTCCAGAATAGTCACAGTTTTGAGAATTATTTCACTCCTGGAGTAATAGGGCCAGGTCAGATTATTTTAATTATTTTTATTCTTTACGAGAATAAATTCAGGAGAATGAAGCTAAAGGGATATGAAAATAAACTTGTAATATCACAAAAACAAAAATACTACGAATACAAAGTATATTCAGAGATTAAAGTCCCTCTGATACTGTTTAAGTGACTGAGTAACTGCAGATTTGCCACATTTAAGATGGCGGACGCTCTGACGCATCGCAGCATAGGCAGATCCCGCCCAATGATGCGTCTTCTCTTATATTATGTCTATGGTCTATGGTATCCACCTTTGCACACCGCGGCAGTCAGTCACTTCGTGTTACTGCCACTTCCTTTTTAGCGTCTCAGCAAACTATGCGCTCGTGCGCGAACAATGCCCCCTTGAGGGAAGGAGCGCTACTACATTTCTCATCCTACAAGTCAACTTGCATCACCCTTCTTAAGGAGAAAACCCCTTTGCAACCCTTGTACATCACATTCACCTGGTTACATATATATACTTTATTTTTGTCATTTTAGTAGTTTTAGAAATACACATACATACATACAAAAATTGCAGAGCAACTAGTTTGACAGGAGCAGTTGAATAATAATAAACAAAAAGGAAAAAAGTAAATACATTGCTTATTCAGTTGGTGTCAAGTTCTGATGAATGTTCAATTTTTTCCAGTATTTATTGTATTTATAAGTGGCAAGTCTTAATGAAAAAGTCATGCATTGTGTGAATCTCCTCAATTATGTCCTTCCAGTCTGAACATGGTGGTGTTCAGACTGGAAGCCACCTGCGAGTAATAGATTTTTTTGCACCTGCTATTAATATTAGTAGGAGATATCTATCGGACTTCCTCAGCTCGTGCGGTAAACTACACAGGAAAACCGTAGTAAAATCACAGAGGAAATTTAAGTCAATTTTAGTATTGATTTCTTGTATCACTCCTGACCAGTATGCGATCTTAGTACATTCCCAGAAGACATGAAAATGTCCCGCAGACACATTCCCACAGTTCCTCCAACATTTTGCCTTCTCAGTGTTGTTACAATGCTTACTTTTAATGTTAGGTGTAACAAAAAAACACACCATGCATGTCCTGGAAAATTCCCTCCATAGGTCAGAACTTGACGTGTGGATCACAGAATTACAAATATTTAACCAAACATCATCAGTTATTGTTATTTTAGCTTCTTTTTCCCATTTAACCTTAAGATATATTGTATTAAATCTTCTCTATAGTTTGGATATTGTTTTTTCGGTGAGGTCTTCCGTTGCTAGAATCTAATAAGATTTTAATTATACTTAGACTAAGACAACTTTGTCATTTTGTATGCACAGAGTGCATACAGAACAAAATTTTGTTGCATACAGCTTGTAAATTGCAGTAAAATTAAATTTCAGTATAAGGTGCAGCAGTGATTTAAAAGTAAACCATTTAAATTTAGACAATGCAGGAGAAGTCACAGTGTACAGGTGAGTATTTTTAAAAAAACATTTGTATGTGCAGAATTGATTGTGCAAGGGCATTTGTGCAAGAATACAGCTTGTAATTTACAGCAGATTTGAAATACAATATAAGGTGCAGCATTGAATTTAAAAGTAAAGCAATTGAAATGTAAACAATGCAGGAGAAAGTCACAGTGTACAGGTGAGTATCTTTTTAAAAAAAACAACAACATTTGTATGTACAGAATTTGATTGTGCAAAGGGCATTACCTGTCTCATCCTCCTTCACAAATTTTAATTTTTTATTGTAATGGTATCTTAGCTGAAGGTATCTAAAGAAATCACATTTTTCCAGGTTATAGTTATCTTGAAGTTGTTTAAGACTCTTTAATTCACTATTGCTTGGAATATTCCAGTAACTTTTTTGTGACTGCTGTGTAAATCCCCTGTCGTTTTAATTAATGACTCAAATTGGGCATAACCTTCCATTAAAAGCTCTTGTTCTGCTTGGGAGAAAAACTGTGTGCGTTCTTTGGCCATGTTGAACAGCCAATAGCAGCGTTGCTGATCATTGTTTCTACTATCGACACATTTCCCCTTTTTAACCGAAGCATGAACGAGCAGTTATCTCAGATAACTCAATCCAGTGATACTAATCATAAACAGGTGTGTTCGAAGAACCCAATTAGCCGGATCATGATTAGCCGGATGAAATCATCTTGGATGTCTCATTTGATCTCGGATGTTTTAAGCAACGTACGAAGAACAAGCCCCTGTTCTGCTCTTTTTGTTATTAAACCAGCCTGACTCCTGACCAGTTTATTTTAGGTTGTCGGCTGTGGACTGCATGACTTTTTTGGACACTGCCTCCTTGGCTTGGAGCCCTTTTTGGTTTCTGCCTGTTTTGTTCTGTTAATAAATTACCTTTTTATGTCAACTTCTGCTTGTCTGGCTGAAATCAGGGTTCTCTGTCTCTGATTCCTGACACCAGGATGTTATCATTCCAAGTGCTTGAAAAATAAAAATATTTTTTGTACAATGTTTTTTATTTGTGTAATTTATTGCAAAATTGGATATTAAAATGCCCAAATAGGCTTTTACACTTTCAGAAAAAAAAAGATAGAATATGCAATTGATTTGCGATTAATCTCGAGTTAACTATTGAAATTATGTGATTAATCGCAATTAAAATTTTTAATCGTTTGACATCACTTATCCAAACATAATTTAAGTGGCATATTATTTTAAGAGTTTTTAATCTAACAAAAAACATAAAAATATGTATATTTATCGTGTTTCAACCATAGGCTTAGCTCAATAGTATGAAAAACGTAGTGTATAGGTGTGAACATCTCTATTCATTCTTGCCTTCTGAAGAGATGTGCACATCACTAACCCTTTAACAGTGGTCTTTGAGCTAGAATTGCATACCCTCTTCTTTTGTATGCTTGATTGCTGCTATACAGGGAAGATTGCTCAATGGAATTATTTTGTTTTGTTAGTATTTTTGTTGTAATTTGTTTTGGACAATTGAAAGATATTTGTTCAAGGCACAGATCAAACACAATTATTATAACGCAGACCTGTAAATTATCTTTGCATGCACAAAATAGTGCTGTGAGTTGATCTGGACCCTCTATTGATAGGCACTGAAGGGGTGGGAGGTGTTGCTGTAAGGTATGCAAAGTAATTCAAATTAAAACCGCAAGCGGTGATGATCGGCCCTCGCAGCCAAGCGCCGCTCTGGCCTATTGGCCACCGCGGGGGTTCGCACACCGCCGGTCGCCAGCCACCGCAGAAGTTGTCACGCATTTTTCCCGCCCGTCCACCGGGCGATTCACACGAACGCGTTGGGCAGCACTCCCCTACGATTCACAAAAAATCTGGTGAAGATCGGTCGATGCAGCGAGGAGATACAGCCGTTGAATAATGAAAATGCATTTGGCCACCGGACCGGACTAAAGCATTCAGCGGGCTGGATTTGGCCCGCGGGCCGTACGTTTGACACCCCTGGTTTAAACATTAGTATACCAATTTAATCAAAGGTATCTTACTAGCTGGTAATCCATGTCAAAAGTTAACAAAACCTTTTTAGTTCTTTAAAGTTAATTGTTATTTCATGTGTTTAAGGGTTTCATTTCTTGCATTAAGACAGCTTTTATGAACATTTGACAGTTAGATTGGTGGATAAACACCCAAAAGAAATACTGTAACAGTAACACTTTATCAATTGGAAATATTGCTAAAGTATTACTTTAGCAATATTCCACATGTGGCATCTGGTAATAAAGTCAAAAATCTTGGTGCTATTTTTGACCAAGACAGGTCATTGAAATCCCATATTAAAAAGGTTTCCAGATTTCCTTTTTTCACCTTCTAAATTAGAAACATTCTGTCCAGGAGCAATGCTCAAAAACTAGTCCATGCATGTGTTACTTCAAGGCTGGACTATTGTAATTCTTTACTACTCTCAGGATGTCCACAAAATGCAGTTTAAAGTCTTCAACTGATCCAAAATGCTGCAGAAGGAGTTCTGATGAAAATCAACAAGAGGGATCATATTTCTCCAATTTTAGCCTTCCTTTACTGGCTTACTGTTAAATCAAAAATAGAATTTAAAATTCTGCTACTAACGCATAAAGCCCTTAATAATCAAGCTCCATCATATATCAGAGCTCTGATTACCCCGTATGTTCCTAACAGAGAACTTTGCTCTCAGACTCTCTAAAAGTAGAATGGGAGGGAGATCCTTTAGCTATCAGGCTCCTCTCCTGTAGAACCAACTTCCAGTTTTGGTCCATAATGCAGACACCCTGTCTACTTTTAGGACTAATCTTAAAACTTTCCTTTTTGACAAAGCTTATAGTTAGAGTAGCTCATGTTACCCTGAGCTACCTCGATAGTTATAATAATAATTGAACTTTATTGATCTCACAATGCAGAAATTCACTTCTGTATCTTAATCCATCCCCTTGGGGAGCAGTGGGCTGCCACTGTGCGGCGCGTGGGGAGCAATTAGGGGTTAAGGGTCTTGCTCAGGGACCCAGAGTTGCAGTCTGTGGGAGTTGAATTCAGAACATCTGGGACCCAAGCTCAATGCTCTAAACAGCTGTGTTGTGTCTCTTCTCTGTCTTTTGTAACCTCCAGTCGGTCGAGGCAGATGACTGCCTGGAGGTTTTTCCTTCACGTTATATGGGGAGTTTTTCTTTCTGCTGTCACTTAATTTTTGCTCAGTATGAGGGATTGCTGCAAAGCCATGGACAATGCAGATGACTCTCCCTGTGGCTCTATGCTTTTTCAGGAGAGTGGAACGGCTTTTTTCCCCCCTTTTTATAAAATGTCTGTTCAGGTGAGCTGGGTCACATGCGATTTGCAGGAAAGTTTTTTCCAGTTTTAGGGGGGTTAAGGTAACAATAACCAAAACATTCTTATTCAGTTTTTTAGATTAATGCTTTATGTTTTGAGACATTGCCCAATTACCCAGAAAAATATTATTTATATCACAGTTAAACCGTGTTAAAATGTGTGTATCATATTTGATACAGCAGGTATATAAGTTACTTTATCACTAAACAGTCATGCAACATTTTTGTAAGGTAATGTATGTCCTTCCTGCCTCAATTCAGCCACATACAATTTTTTAATCAATAGTTATTAAATGCCATTTCAAAATACATTTTGGATTCTTTCACCATAACAATCATTCTAAAACCATACTCTTTGGGTTTTGAGCAGCAGTTTATGTAATTTTAGATGTCAAAAGAATTGAGGAAGAAAAGAGAAAAAGAAACTACTGGGAAAATGTCATCAACATGATATTGGATGGCAATTAAAGTGACATAAAGCAGCTAGCAGAAGATGAGGATGATGATGAGGACTGGACTTCCAGTCCTCATGCAAAATAAATAGCTGTAAAAAGTTGTAGGTTAAAAATAACCAAAGAAAAAACTGCCTGAAATGTTCTTTAGTTTGTAGATGTTATGGGCAAAATTTGTTTTTTTATATATAAGTCATATTGTTGTGAGCCAATAGATCTAACAAAGCCTACCGTATCAAATGTGATACAAAAATAATATCATAAAAATAAGGATATGGCAAAAAAAAAATTGGATTTTGTTTTCAGGCTTAATAAACATCAACATTCTAAAAAATTTGAATTGTCTGACTATTTTTTGATGGGTCAGGCTTTAAAGGGTTAAATATATTTGGAAACCAAAGACCTAAGACTACTTACACTGAGCTATATTATACACTGGAGTGCTAATCGCCCGCTGTTAGAACGAGTCGCTTTGAAGTCACCATATATATATATATATATATATATATATATATATATATATATATATATATATATATATATATATATATATATATAACGTTTAGAAATATAAAAATAACAATATACAAAAACATATATTTACATATATGTATACATATATACAGTGTGCGAATTGCAAAAAAAAAAAAAAACAGAGGCGGGGATCATTTCAAGTGTTTTATAAACGAACATAAATGAACATAACAACGTTATATGGCCCGCATGCTTGGCGCCAGACCGCTTTCCATCTTAGAAAGCGGTCTGGCTGGAGACAGCATGCAACCTGTCCTGGGACGGAGGGTGGACAAATCGGCTGCTGCTGCTTCTTGTCTTGTGACGCTACCTGCAAATCTTTATCACCAAAGTTCGTCCTGTAACATTACCATGACTGTTTGTCCCGTCATCTACTCTTGACCTTTTCTGTTGATTTTTCGGGCCGAAATATGACAAAATACTTCGTTGACGTTCATGCTACCACACGTTCTCATGCATTACTTAGTTAGCTAGCAGCTGCTCTTTCAGGTAGATAGCTAGATCCAGTAGGTTACACTATTGTTTTTAAACTTGTGCCATCTACTGTCTAGACTGGGGAGTGGGTATTAGTTTACTTTAACCGCTTCGAGCAGAAAACTTAATAATACTCTTTAAAAACAGACAGCATAAATTTTAATTAACAAATGTGAAGGACACAAGACATGTATTTATTTTAGGGCTGTCAATCGATTACAAATTTTAATCGTGATTAATCTCATAATGTCGATAGTTAACTCAAGATTGCAAATTAATCAAATTTTTTATCCTTTTATTTCTGAAAGTGTAATAGCCTGTTTGGGCATTTTAATATGCAATTTTGCAATAAATGACACTAATAAAATACATGCTTGTACAAAAAATATTTTTGTGATTTTTCAAGCACTTTTCAGAATTGGAATGAAAACATCCCAGTGCCAAATGTTAAACTCTGGACTATAATGGCTAAGTGACTAATCATGACGCCCTGATGTTTACACAGTGTGTAAAAATGTGTAAATAAATACCTGTTTTCATGCCGATATATTTTCATGCCTCTTAAACAAAGATAGACATGGTATTATGCAAAAACATACAAATTAATAAAAATTGTACATTTCAATAAAGTCATAAATTCTGTTCATTTTTCACTCTCTCTCTCACACACACACACACACACACACACACACACACACACACACACACACACACACACACACACACACACACACACACACACAATTCTGAGCTTTCACACCAACAACAATATTTTTTGCTTGCTGTTTATATCCATATTTATACAGTTCAAGCCTGGAAAAAGGTTTTCAATTTCCAGGTCATTCCAGTCTTACACTTTGCTTGCAACTGGCCAGGAGCTTAATACCCTGAATGAGACTGTTTAGCAACTGTTTAGTAACTCCAGGTCCTTCGTTTGGCAACATAATTCAGCCTTAGTTTGTCAAATACAGAGATAACAAATGAATAAGCATTAAAGTACGGTTTATGGGTTGGGTTTCTGCAATTTTATCAACGTGTAAAAGCTCATCTTCAGAACCAATGTCTGCTCAAAATGGTGATCTGCACCAAGTAATCTACTTTCAGCAGTTATCACCTGTTATTGCACCGTAAACTGCAGAAAATACGGGCAGAGTTGCTCTGTCTGCCTTTACTACCATCGGCTCCTATGGTGGAGGGATATTTCAGCTGGATACAAAGTGTCTAGTGCAGGCAGGTCTCTTAATAACCTCTGTTTCGTCACTTATTTTAGAGCCCAAATAAGCGATTTCACTTTTAGAAACCTGCCCAAAAAAAACGCAACCCGTGACTTATGAAATTTAGAAGCGCTTTTAGAAAAAAGCCCAAAGTCGCATTAATTAAACAGTCTTTGGCAACAGTGAGCGCGGGTTTGTTTTGCTGCAGTTTTCTAGCACTCTTGAAACTACGGAAAGCGCCGAGGGTAAAAGAAACACAGTGCGGAGAGCACGGCGGGGAAAAGACATTAGGGAACAGTGTGTGTTTTGACACGCGATTGTCGGTGTTATGATCTAACGAAGTTAACACGTTAATAAGGCGTTAAAACTGGTAGCCCTAATTTATATACATTTTTTTTTAAATCCACAATATTACCTATTCAGACCAGAGGGGGGGGGGTGTATGTATCCCCCCCAGGGATAAAACATCAATGACCAGAGGGGGGGGACGTCACAAACAGAGGGGGGTAAATCCCCCCCATTCCCCCCAGCAAATCGCACCCAGCATATATACATAAACACACTTATATATACATATATATATTTAATATGAATAACATGTAAAAAATTTCAGCACCTAATTTCCTAGTAGTTGATAGTGTTAGTGCATCCACTGACTGTAGAATTACCTGTGAAACGTTTTCCCACAGCAAGAAAACTGCTTGTTGTTACAACCAAACCCTATGGGATTCTGTGAGAGTAGGGAGTAGCAAGATGGCGGCCAGTGACTTAAGTTTTTCGGCAAAATCAGCACTCCAGTGTATAATATAGCTCTGTGACTACTTACTGTTGCGGTGAACGCCCCTTTATGTCAGCCGTTTGAGCAGGACGCGCTGCCCTGCTGCTGCTGCAGAGAAGTGACAGACACCGGGAGTATAGGGTAGCTCACTGCTATTGTTTTCATCCGGGTTATTTGCACATGCACGCCGGACTGGTAGGCAAAAGGCGAACACAATGGCGGACGCAAACAGAGAAACAGACGAGTTCTCCACGTATTTTTCTTCTTTAGATAACGTATCACAAGATCGTTTTAAGAGTAAGTTGATGGTTGATGGTATCAGATTGCCAGATCCACACAGCCAAAGCCTGAAGGGACGGAGCGAGTCTGTGAAATGCTGGTCAAGTGTTCCGTACCGCGACATATACAGCAACCTTATAAACACGGCAGGCCATTACACACGAGAGAGCATGAAAGCCCCTGAAACCACTGGACGGCTACAATTATTTTATATTGGGAAAAAGGCTCCAGCAACGCCCGCGACACCATGAGGGATTAAGCGGGTCAGAAAATGGATGAATGGATGTTCACACATGTTTGTGTAGCAGCAGAAAGCGGCGTCGGACACAGACCGCGACTCAGGAGAGAGGAAGACCTGCCCGTTAGGTTAAAAAAGACATTGTTCACTACAGATTATTTTGGTGTTTTTGTCTTGTTAAAATGGGTGGGGGTGTCGGCGACATAGCAGCGTAAACACAGAAGTACTAGCACCCGTGACATCACGCGTGAACTACCCTATTCTTCTTCTTCAGGTTTTAACGGCAGCTTGCTCCCATTGTTGTTGCATTACTGCCATCTATCGGATCCTAATATATTTCCTTCAAATCCTCATCATGATCCCAGAATTTTTTAAAAAACGAAAAATCTTCTTATTCCCCTCAATACTATTTAACTTTTCAACCACATTCTCAAATTTCAATTCCCCATCAACACCTAATACTGTTTTTAATAATGTTCTTTGATGTACATATTTTCTGCAACTAATAAAAAACGTGTTCCATTGTTTCTACATTTCCACACCAACTACAAAAACCAGTAGGATTTTTCCCCATCTTAAAAAGAGTGCCATTTAATAAACTGTGACCGGTTCTTATTCGATTTATGATTATCTCCTCCCTCCTGTTTATTCCTTTAATCCTTGTGTCATGATTTGTCTTTGGATGAACCCGGACACAGCACGCACACACAGAGCTAGTTCTTAAAGTGAGTTTATTGAACAGGATGGAAGGTTAATGACGAGAGGAACCAGAGTCTTTTATGGACGGAGATGAAGGGTATAGAAGCCGGCTGACAGGAGAAGTGTGAGGTGACTGACCAGGAGGAAACTCTGGAGCGGAGGACTTGAGACCGTGGAACAGCTGCGGAACCGGAGATCGTGGAACTGAGTTGCAGAACATGAGACCGTGGAACTGCTGCGGAACGTGAGACCGTGGAACGTGAGACCGTGGAACAGTTGCGGATCTTGAGACCGTGGAACTGAGTTGCAGAACGTGAGACCGTGGAACTGCTGCAGAACGTGAGACCGTGGAACTGCTGCAGAACTTGAGACCGTGGAACTGAACTTGAGACCGTGGAACTGCTGCAGGACGTGAGACCGTGGAATAGTTGCAGAACTTGAGCAGAACGGAACCCAGGAGACGTGAACAGGAGAAGAGAACTTGAGCAGGAACAGAAGCGTGTCTAGAGTTGAGGCTGGCTGGAACAAAACTGAAGTGAAGGCTTCTGACGGAGCAAAACATGAAAACTGAGCTGATACAGGGTTCTGGCAGAGACTGAGCAGGAGAAGAACACTACGGACCGGCGAGCAAGAACAGACTGAGGTGAGTATAAATAAGGGTGGAACCAGGTGAGAGCAGTAGAAGGTTGATTGCAGCCTGACAGGTGGAATCAATTATTCTGAGCAGGGAAGGGAGAGAGGCAGCGAGGCT
This sequence comes from Fundulus heteroclitus, assembly GCF_011125445.2. Taxonomy (NCBI): domain Eukaryota; kingdom Metazoa; phylum Chordata; class Actinopteri; order Cyprinodontiformes; family Fundulidae; genus Fundulus; species Fundulus heteroclitus. The sequence continues at coordinate 33,171,382 of NC_046373.1, forward strand.
CAGACTGCAGCCTACAAGCTGCATCCTGACACCTTGTTACATCAACTGTTTTTTGTACCCTATACAGCTGCCTTCCATTTATTTCATTATCCCATTTAATTTTCCATATCTTCTTACTTTCTGTCCAAACTATACTTTTGCCTTCCGATTTTGATAACTTTACTGGCATATCAATGTCTTCTTTTTTAATAGTCTCCTTAGCCAACCTATCTGCTCTTTCATTTCCAAAAATGCCTACATGAGCAGGAGTCCAAAATAATAAATTTTTATTTTGTTCGAATATTCTATAATAAACAGCCATAATCTCATATAATATATTTAGATTTTTATTTGTACATCCCTTTTCTATACTTAATAATGCCGATAATGAATCAATACAAATTATTATTTTATATATATTATTATCCTCCACCCATTCTAAAGCTAATAATATAGCACATAATTCTACCACAAATATACTATATAAGATAATTAGATGTTCTTTTTGAAATATTAATTTTTAATTCAGGAATCACTACAGCTACACTAGTTGCTTCATTTTGTGGATTTTTCGAACCATCAGTATAAATTTGCAAATAATCATTATATTTAATCTGTATTTGATTATAAAATTCTTGACATATTTAATATATTTATTTTCTTAATATTTAATAATGATCTATCTATATTAATATATTTCCATATCCATGTAGGTCTCAAAGGCCACAATACTGTTGGACTGAATTCTTTGTTATATACATTAAATGTTTTTGCTCTATCATCCCCAATCCATCCAAAACTATTAAATTGACCCTTTCCTCTTTCCCATTCTGAGTATTGCGGTGAACGCCCCTTTTTACGTCAGCTGTTTGAGCGTGAGCACACAGCTTACGAGGTGAAATCAATCACAACAAGGTGAGACAAACTTCCTGGCTTGAGCAGAAGGACTGCAGGGAAAAATATAAAGTTTGCCATCCTATCCGGGCAGGAAAAAAAGAGCTGTGCAAGGTTTGTGAAGCAAAGAACTGAACAGACAGCCGGTAAGCTCTTGTTTGATCCTCTTGTTGTGAATGCAAGGTATGCGCTGCTGCTGATGAGGCATTGAGATATGAGAAATGTTTGTAGCGTGGTTAAACTGCTTTGATATTTTTGATGCATTTTTATAATCAGTAATTAAAAAGTAGTTTGTCCTAACTTAAAGATAAAACCATAATCTATTTTCATAAATGTATTTAATGATAAATTGTTCAGAACTGATTTTTACAATGTGCAATAGAGTAAATGTTTGTTTGTTTGATTTGTCTTTTAAGGTTTTTCACCTGCTACTAATAATTAATGATTAACTGTAAATAACACAAGAAGAAAAATAAATGGAACAACAGTCTGGTCATTGAGTGGAATCCAGTTTAAAGTTCAGCTTGGCACACCCTTCAAGTGTGGAAACAGCACAGCAAAGAAGTAAAACACTTGACACTGAACAAGACAACTTGGTTTGTGGTTTATTTATGGTCTTTTGCTACCACCTGGTGGTGGCAGCTGGTTCGAGCAAATTCCAATGCTGTCAATTTCAAAAGATTAATAATATATGGTTTGATGTGAGTTCCCCACGCCACCACGCCGCCCTGCTCCATCGAATCCAGTTGGGCCTGAAATCCACAACACACCAACATGTCTTCTTTCTCTGGACTCAGTTTCATGTTGATTAGCTCAGAGGGGTAACATAACCAAAGTTTACAACAAAACATGACACTTCCTGTTGTCAGGGGGCGTGGCTTAAGCAATGTCATCATTTGACCATTGGATATTGTAGGAGACCTGATGGTGATCAACTACTGAAAGTTTGGTGGCTCTGTGAGTTTTTGTGTATGAAATATAACAGTTTGTGTTTCATGGCGAGTAGGTGAACTTTGACCTCTGCTAACCCCCCTTCACCATGCTCAAAAACTCACCGTTTTGATAACTTTTAATTGGCCATGCCTTATGATCAGACTGTCCGAGTTTCAAGCCGCTCGCTCAAAATCCCTAGGACAAGTTCGATCATATACCAATGCTGTAAACCTAGAAAATTTGGTCAAATTACGACCATCAATCTAAAATGGCCAACTTCCTGTGATACTTGCACTATGACATTAATTGTAAATTTTGAGCGTCTTGTTGAGCTCTACAACTGTAACAAATCTCATGTCTCTACGATGAAGTAAGTAAATAGCAAAGGGTCCTTTGAAAATTGCTAGGTGGCGCCGTTGAGGCATTTTTCTTTTGACTTTTGTGACGACCTTAAAATACAAAATTTTTAAAAAGTCACCATGCATCTGCAAAGTTTGGTGAGTTTTTGAATATGATAAAGCCCCCAAAAAGGCCCCTCTTTAGGGTGGCAGATTAATAATAATTAAAGCCGCAAGTGGCGATGAGCGGCCCTTGCAGCCAAGCACCGCTGGGGTATGCGCACCGCCTGCCGCCAGCCACCGCAGAAGCTGTCACGCATCTTCCCCGCCCGTCCACCAGGCAATACACACGTATGCGTTCGGCCGAACTCCCCCACGACTCATAAAAAAATCTGGTGCAGATCGGTCGATGCAGCGAGGAGATACAGCTGTTGAATAATAATGCATTTGCCACCAGGCCGGACTAAATCGTTCGGCGGGCCGTACGTTTGACACCCCTGGTTTAATCATTAGTTTACTGGTTGAAATGCAGTTCAAAGTCTTCAGCTGATCCAAAATGCTGCAGCAGGAGTTATGGAGATAGTTTCCTGCCAAAAGGTTGTACACAAAAAAGGTGTTGCACACAAATAAAACTTGTTTTGCACACAAAAAGATATGTTTCACACAAAAAAATTGTTTTGCAAACTGTCCGCCAACCTTGCACTCAAAATATCATTTATAAGTTTTCCTCCAGTACAAAATGGTCTCTGCTCGCACAAAACAGCCTCTGCTTGCATAAAACAGCCTTCATCGTTTGCTGATGACGGAGCTATTTGGAAACGTGGAAGGAATGTTAAATTTATTGTAGGGAAAGTCCAAAAAGCTATTCATAAGATTGAACAATGGTCTTACAAATGGAGTTTTACATTTTCGGTAGATAAAACAAAGAAATCAAGAAGTACGACTGAAGTTATATAAATCAACATTGTACTGTTCTCTCTATGTGTTTTGCTCTAGCGTGAACACAGATAAACAGCCAGCCAAACTCCTTATTAAAGAGCCAGGAAATGAGTGGCTTGCTCCTTTATTATCGTCTTACACATTTAGTCAGCATTTCTGACTGCTTTGAATTCGGTGTAAAACTAGAAAAGAAAGATACAAAAAATGGCTTAATAAACTGCCATGTAAATATCAGTATTAACATATCAGCTGCATAATATTAACTCAACAGGCATTTTCACAGCCGGCTAGAAAAGCGGCAAATTAGCAAGTAAACACACACACTGCTGTCACACAGACCACAACATTTTACCGTTCCTTCATACACAAAATACCCATAAAAGATGTTAACATATTCAATTTCAATTCAATTTTATTTATATAGCGCCAAATCATGAAACATGTCATCTCAAGGCACTTTACAAAGTCAAGTTCAATCATATTATACAGATTGGGTCAGATTATACAGATTGGTGAAAAAGGTTCCTATATATGGAAACCAGTTGATTGCATCAAAGTCCCGACAAGCAGCATTCACTCCTGGAGAAGCGTAGAGCTACAGGGAGAGTCGTCTGCATTGTACATGGCTTTGCTGCAATCCCTCATACTGAGCAAGCATGAAGCGACAGTGGGAAGAAAAACTGCCCCATTAACGGGAAGGAAAATCTCCGGCAGAACCGGGCTCGGTATGAACGGTCATCTGCCTCGACCGACTGGGGGTTACAGAAGACAGAGCAGAGACACAACAAGAGAGACAAAAAAGCACAGAAGCACACATTGATTCAGTAATCTGTTCTACATTAGATGGTAATAGTGGGTGATCTGGCTTCTCTGAATGATGTCACAGTTAACAGAATGCCAGACCAGGTGTACCTACTATGAAGATAAAAGAGAGAGAACAGAAAGTTAAAGCAGAAATGACAACACGTAATACATAATTGAAGAACAGTAGAACTCTATAGAGTGAGAAAATTAGATCCTGATATCCTCCAGTAGCCTAAAGGTAGCTCAGAGTAACATGAGCCACTCTAGTTATAAGCTTTGTCAAAAAGGAAGGTTTTAAGATTAGTCTTAAAAGTAGACAGGGTGTCTGCCTCACGGACCAAAACTGAGAGTTGGTTCCACAGGAGAGGAGCCTGATAGCTAAAGGATCTGCCTCCCATTCTACTTTTAGAGACTCTAGGAACCACCAGCAGACCTGCAGTCTGAGAGCGAAGTGCTCTGTTAGGAACATACGGGGTAATCAGAGCTCTGATATATGATGGAGCTTGACATATATCTTATCGAATCTGTAAACAATGAGCAACACTTACAACCATTGCTTTCTGAGAGAATAACTGCATTATTGCAGCCCTGTGAAGATAGCCGTTTCTCAATTCACGAGAACGCGAGTCCTTACTCTCGGTAAGAACACAGGAAGATCGGAATTGACGAGAACGCTAGTACGCAGCACGTAGGGGAGAGTGAGGTAAAGTGAGACACTGGGTAATGTGAGACATCCCCTGTATCTAGGCAACAGAACACATTTGTGCCCATGTGACCATTTTGTTTCCAAGCTCCTCCCATTTCCCCTTTGCCATAAAGGAGAGAAGCTCATTTTGCTCAGGTAAGCATGTTTTTTCCAACAAAATGTGTTTTTTGCATGTAAAAGTTAATTTTCTTGCTGTCAACTTAATCAACTGTTGTGCCAAAGCAAATTGATTCTAGTAGAAAAACATATCATACCTGTTGATGAATTACCAACATATAAAACCATGTGATGGTGCTAGCTGAAGGTTAACCTGAATTGCTAAGAAAGGTCATTTTTTTAAAAATGGTGGAGGTGGGGTAAATTGAGACAAATGCTGTGGGATAAAGTGATACAGTGTCTTACTTTACCCCCACCATGAGGCACAGGTTAAGTTTAGTTGTAAACATATTTTAATGTAATATTACACTGCATATGTAATGTAATATTACTATTAATTACATATTAATTAATATGTAATGTTACATTTTTATTTTAAATGTCATAAACATTGTAGAAAAGCCATCATGCCAAGGAAATACACCAGGAAGACAACCTGGGGCAAAACACCCCTCGAGGAGATGGAGAGTGCAGCCGCTAAAGTCAAGGAAGGAAAGAAGTCTCTAAGAGCAGCTGCAAGGGATAGAAATATTGACAAGTCAAGCCTTTTAAGATTCATAAAGAAAAAAGAGAAAGGGGAAGTAAAATCGGTAGCCTGGGGTGCAGTAGCTGAGGCAAAGATAATTATTACAGATGAGATGGAGGAGGAGCGTGCCAAACACTTGAAACAACTAGTTTCATTGGCCTTCTTCCAGTTAAGTCCCATCAACTGGCCTTTGAATATTCAGAAAGAATAAATATCCCTGTCCCTGACAATTGGACAAAGACACAATGTGCAGGTAGGCTAGGGTGTGCAAGAGATCACATGATTCTGTAGGTTAATTAAGGCCAACTGATCTTGGCACACAGCTAAATCTTATAATAATGAATTGTCTACTCTAGGTGAAGATTGGTTTTGCAGCTTCCTAGCACGTCGCCATCTCTCTATCCGAACTCCAGAGGCAACATCCCTGGGAAGAGCTACAGCCTTCAATAAAACTACAGTCAGGGAGTTCTTTGACAATCTGGCTGTAGTTATGGACAGGTGACAGAATTAATTATTTAGTCGCAAATGCTTTACAGAGGCATTACCTGTAAGATTTGGCTTTGATTCTGATAAGGTTCTTACTTTGCCTCTCATCTTTAACAGGCATGCCTTCCCTCCACACATGATTTACAATGTGGATGAAACAGGTGTCTTTACGGTACAAAAGCCACAGCAGGTACACTAGAGGGCATATTACCAGTAGTAGAATACTGGTTGCACATGCCATTGATTCTAAACTTTCTATTTGATCAGGTTGTGACGGAGACAGGAAAAAAGCAAGTTGGTTCTGTCACATCGGCTGAAAGAGGAGAACTGGTGACTGTGGTGTGTGCAGTGAATGCTGCTGGGAATGCCATACCTCCCATGTTTGTCTTCCCCAGAGTCAAGTTTAAGGATTGCTTCATGACAGGAGCACCTCCAGGAGCCAAAGGTACCGCCACCAGAACGGGATGGATGAATGAAGACATCTGGCCTGAGTTCCTTGATCACCTGATACAGCACACTAACTGCACCCCTGATCGTCCCATGCTGCTAATCCTGGATAATCTAAAAGCTGACATCTCACTCAAGGCAATAGAAATGTCCAAGAGCAACGGAATTGTTCTGCTCACCCTCCCACCCCACACATCCCATCGCATGCAGCCTCTCGACGTGACCGTGTATGGCCCGTTCAAGACCCAATACAGCCGTGCTCTTGATGGGTGGATGAGGTCTAACCCCGGCAAAACAGTCTCCATCTACCAGACTGCAGGACTTGTGAATGAGGCTTTCATGTCAGCAGTGACACCACGTAACATCACTTCTGGATTTAGGTCCACTGGGATTTCCCCATATAACCAAGACATTTTCCCTGATGAAGCGTTTGCACCATCCATGGTGTTAGACCGGCCAAACCCTGAGCTGCAGCCTGCCAATGCAGATGATCTGGATGGTCCACCCCCTGCAGATGATCCACCTGCAGACGAACCACCAGCTGCAGATAAATCACCCGCTGATGCTTATCCATTCACTGCGCATGGCCCACATGGATGTGCCTCGCCAGCTGATTCAGATGTGCTACGTGTTCCCAGCCGAACTGGATATGTGTCTCCTCGTGAAATACTACCACTTCCCAAATGTCCCCCCAGAACACAAACCAAACGAAAGCGTGTGAAGACAGCCATCATAACTGATACTCCTGAGAAGCAGGCAATTGAAGAGGCTTATAAAAAAAGACAAAAGAAACTGGCGGGGGAAAAGCAAAATAGCAAAAAAAGGGAAAACAGAAAAAGAAAGCAACCAAAAGGAAAATTGTAGTTAGCAGCTCTGAGGAGAGTGATGTCCCTGTCCCATTTGATAATGAAGAAGAGAGCTCTGAGGATGAAAGAAGTGATCCAGGAAACAAAGATCTGTCTGTGAGTGACTTTGTCATTGTCATGATGCAGCCTGAAGGCTGCATTCTGAACACTTCCTCGTCCCTTCCTCAGTGCAGTCCTGATTGGGAACACCTGACAGGGAACACCTGACAGGACTGCAATCAGCCACGGACTCGCTTCACCTGCTCTCACCACTATAAGACTCACCTTCAGTTTGTCCTCGTTGCCGATTCGTCTCAGTCTCCTGAACACCATGCCTGTCTCGTTCATGCTCGTCTCCTGGTTCTGTTCCTGTCTGCGCCGGTCTGTTCTCGCCTGCCAGTTTCCCGTACCCCAGCAACCTCCGTCTGGTAAATGACTTTGGCTTCATCATCCACTACCTGCTGTCTCAATAAACCTTGGAAACCAGCTCTGTGTGTGTGTGTGCTGTGTCCTGGTTCATCCAAGACAATATCATGATAGTCATGATTAACTTTACAACCAAACACAGGAACCTCTGGTATATTGGCATAGTTGAAAAAGTTGAAGATGATGAAATTCTTACCCAATTCCTTAGAAAAATTCAGGGAATACCAAAAGTGTGGGAGAGACCCACATTTGCTATTAAAGAAAAAGATGTGGCACATGTTCCCAAAGCAGATGTGGTGAAGAAGCTGCCTCAACCTAAGAGGCGTGGAGGGACCACACGTAGAGAACAACTCTTCATGTTTCCCTACTATCTTCAGGGCTGGAATGTGGAGTAGTTGTAGAGGCCTACTGTATTTGTAGAGAATGACTGACGCTCTGATTGTGGATTTAGTTCTGTTGAGTCCCAGGCTGTTCTAGCTGGCTCTAATGGTCCTGTGTTCTGACCCCGAGACTGTGTTCCATTTGCTGTCTTTTTTAAGTGTCTCTGTGTTCAATTGTACATAGGCTCCTGGCATTTTTATATTAAGACTTTTATATACATATAAAAAAGGGATATTTTGTAGTGTAGGAGTTGAGTTGCAGCAAGGTGATTCATACCTCTCATTTGAATGTTAATAAAACATTTTGAATTACATTATGTTGTGCTTAAGAAAATGAATGGTGTTAAGAACTTTTCCTTACCTGTTCTAGAATTTAATGGGAAAATAGCTGTTAGTAATAAAGAAAAAGCTGAGTTATTAGCAGAAACATTACATTTTATATCTTCAGAAAATTTATCTGAAGATATAACGAGTTATAAAGAGAAGATTTCAGCTGAAAATCCAGAAGTCACTAACAAGAGAATGGTTACAAATCAAGATTTAGATACACCTTTTAATTTGTATGAGCTGAAAAAAGCTATTTTTAATGTTAAACCGTCAACACCAGGAAAAGATGGAGTTTGTTATATAATGCTTAAACATTTAAATGATATATCTCTTACTGTTATTTTAAAACTGTTTAATCTGATTTGGGAGACGGGTGTTATTCCTGCGGCATGGAAACAGTCTGTTATAATTCCTGTGTTGAAGCCAGGTAAAAATTCAACGACCCTTCAAACTATAGGCCTATAGCTGTTACATCTCAATTAGGGAAAACAATAGAGAGAATTTTAACAAATAGACTATCATATTTTCTTGAAAGTAAAAATTTTATCTGTCCTTTTCAAAGTGGTTTTCCTAAAAGAGAAATACGATGGATGCGTATGTTGTGGAGCTTTTAGATCATCTCCTGTGGCTGCTTTGCAAGTTGAAACTGGTGAGCTTCCTTTAAGGTTAAGAAGATTGAAACTAATGTATGCACTGCATGAAAAGTGTGATTTTCGTCACTATGCGGCACTGTAGATTGTCGTGGAAGTTCAGGTTAACGGCTGTTCACGGTAATTTGCAGGCAACACCGAAAACTGCCGTGAATTGTCAGAAATAGGGTGTTTTCACTGACGTCACTGGCCAACTTCCGGTCCGCCATATTGGGTGGCACACTTCTTTATCTCTAGTTGTCTTACACGTATTATCGTATCGCGAATGGATAAGTACGCCAGCATGCTAGAGCGACCAGATAAGGACGTATACCTGAGGAAATGTTCCGTGATCGACCATATGGACCCGTATGCCCTCCACGGTGCCTTGTTTAGCCGTAATCCAGATGCATTACCTGGTGTACCTGGTGTACCTGGTGAGCGAAGTGCTCTGTTAGGAACATACGGGGTAATCAGAGCTCTGATATATGATGGAGCTTGACATATATCTTATCGAATCTGTAAACAATGAGCAACACTTACAACCATTGCTTTCTGAGAGAATAACTGCATTATTGCAGCCCTGTGAAGATAGCCGTTTCTCAATTCACGAGAACGCGAGTCCTTACTCTCGGTAAGAACACAGGAAGATCGGAATTGACGAGAACGCTAGTACGCAGCACGTAGGGGAGAGTGAGGTAAAGTGAGACACTGGGTAATGTGAGACATCCCCTGTATCTAGGCAACAGAACACATTTGTGCCCATGTGACCATTTTGTTTCCAAGCTCCTCCCATTTCCCCTTTGCCATAAAGGAGAGAAGCTCATTTTGCTCAGGTAAGCATGTTTTTTCCAACAAAATGTGTTTTTTGCATGTAGTGGAAGTTCAGGTTAACGGCTGTTCACGGTAATTTGCAGGCAACACCGAAAACTGCCGTGAATTGTCAGAAATAGGGTGTTTTCACTGACGTCACTGGCCAACTTCCGGTCCGCCATATTGGGTGGCACACTTCTTTATCTCTAGTTGTCTTACACGTATTATCGTATCGCGAATGGATAAGTACGCCAGCATGCTAGAGCGACCAGATAAGGACGTATACCTGAGGAAATGTTCCGTGATCGACCATATGGACCCGTATGCCCTCCACGGTGCCTTGTTTAGCCGTAATCCAGATGCATTACCTGGTGTTCGGTGAAAACCCTCTGCACACTCTTGAGGAAATGAGAGCTTACAAGGGTCTAGAGGCTCACAACCAGTTCACATCTGGTTATGTACATCAAGGAAATCGCCATCATACGTGGACGGGTGAGTTTTAATAAGATGGTAAAAATGTAAACAATCCGACGCAAATGTGTCGCATGCTTCTGCGGTGGCTGGCGGCCGGCGGCGGGCGGTGCGCGAAGGCGCTTGGCTGCAAGGCCGATCGACGCCGCTCGCGGCTTTAATTATTTAAGCAGAACAATGACCAGTGCAAAATTAAGTTGTATTTACCGTATTGGCGCCGGTAGGAGCTGCAGATCATAAAGCCAGCAAACAGTGGGAACACAGCAACTCGTTCAAAGGTAAGCTGCGCTCAGACGGGTTAGCACATGCTAACCGTTAGCGCTAACAACCACTCGCGCATGTAATGTACTTTTAACTTGCTGCTATGTGTTTCAAACGTTTAGAACACACTCTCATTGACATCGGGATACTGTGGAAAGTTATGTTCGGTCGACTTGCAGCCGCGATCCAAGCGAGCCGACGATCTCTTTATCTCTGTAACTCGTTCAAAGGTAAGCTGTGCTCAGACGGGTTAGCACATGCTAACCGTTAGCGCTAACAACCACTCGCGCATGTAATGTACTTTTAACTAGCTGCTATGTGTTTCAAAGGTTTAGAACACACTCTCATTGACATCGGGATACTGTGGAAAGTTATGTTCGGTCGACTTACAACCGCGATCCAAGCGAGCCGACGACTCTTTGTTATCACTAACAGTTGTTCTCCGTGATTGCGCCTCCAGGCAGGAAAGCGGTGGAAAATTAATCTGTTTCTATGTTTTTCCCATGGCGATCATGTGTTGCACTGTTACAGCCCACAATACAGCAACGGTTTACCATGGTTGAAATCAAGTTAAGGTGAAATTAATCAAATTAAAACACGGCTGAGAGAGGGAGTACAGTATGCGGTAGTAATAGGCAGTTGAGGCGGCGGAGGCAGTCAACACGGCAGCCGCGGAAAGTAATAAGTCATAACGCCCAAGCCCTATTATTAATATATTCTTCTTATATGTTTTAAATACTTAACAGTTAATTACCTGTGACAAAGTGAGCACCGCAGACTCTGGCGTATTCCAGCTTAACACCGTCCAAATCGGACCTGGATATCCGTGTCAGCCCTAGGTGATGGCGTTGTTCAGACAGCTGTTTTGTTTTTTTCACACTGATTCACTATTACGGCTGGTAGGCGATAGAAAGAGCGTTGATCTCCACGGGCCGTGCAACCAACTATTAAACACGTTTTCCCCATTGTTCACTTCCAATACTGCCTAAGGCGTAATACAATGCAGGTCAACTGTGCGAAACGACTGCCACCCAATATGGCGGACGCGCTGAGTAGTCACGTGAGCGTGACGTCAGCTGAAAACACCCTATTGACGTGGGCCTTGCTTGGCGTGGTCCCCCCATGACCCCCCCTCCTCCTAATTCTAGGGGAGGCTTTAACATGTAAATGAAAATGCTGTGAGCTATACAAATGCAAATCAGGGTTGCAGGGGGAGTTTACCCATGTCTCACATTCAACTCCCCTTCAACTCCTCTTGGACGCGATCTACAACTTTCAGCCAGTCCGCAGACTGACGAGAAGAAACTGCTGATTGCTATCAGTGGACTGTCTCATATGAGTCAGTCGGTACTGAAGCAATGCCAAGAGCGTGGAAATGTTCAAGTCAGAAGTTTTGGTTGGGTCATTCAGGTTAAAGTAAATGAAATGGGGTTTAATGAACTAAAAATAAGTCCCACTTTAATGGAGAGGTATAGTGAGGATTTAACTATATATACAGATGCATCTAAACTAACTGATAAAAGAATGGGTGTTGCTTATGTCATTCCAAAATTAAACATTAAAGTTGGAAAAAGAATGAGTGATGATTTAGCAGTTTACACAGCGGAATTGATTGCTGTGTGGCTAGCTTTGCTTTGGGTGGAGGTCAATAGGCCAAGGAAGGCAGTAATTGCTTCAGATTTCAGCTCAGCTTTAATCAGTATTAAAACATTTCAGTCAAAATCAAGGCAAGACATTGTGTATGATATACTGCAAGCTGCAAATAATCTAATAAAGTCAGGAATTAATATAACTCTGGTATTGTACCAGCTCATATAGGAGTAATAGGAAACGAGTTAGCAGATAAAAGTGCTAAGCAAGCAGCTAGACATTCTAATATAGATGTTGAAGTGCACTACAGCAAAGAAGAAATTAAAAGTATGGTCAAAAACATAGTTAAGGGTAAATGGCAAACATTATGGGACGGTGGGCAGACTGGAAGACAGTTCCATAACATTCAGAATAAAGTGGGAAAGAGCAGAAATACAAACAGAAGCAAGGAGGAGGAGGATGTATTTTCTAGAATGAGGAATGGACACACACGTCTAAATAAAACTTTGTTAATAATGAAGAAGCATGCTGATGGCAACTGAATTCTGTGGTAGTCCAGAGACTATAGAGCATGTTATTGTACACTGTAATAAATATCAGGAAGAAAGACAAAGACTAGTCTTACAATTACAAGGAGAACAGATGAGGCTAAACTTAGAAGAAATTCTGCAAAAAAACACAGGGGAAATGAGTGTAAACTATGTAATTGGCTTCCTGAGGAATACAGGACTAATTAAAATAATTTAGTATGATCTTTTTGTTTGTTTTGTTTTGATTGGTTTGTTTCGTTATGTTTGTTTGTGTGTTTGTTTTATTTGTTTGCAACCTATTAGGGAAGGTTAGACTCAGGGCCGGTTCTAGCCCTTTGGTTGCCCTAGGCGAGATTGAGTTTTGCGCCCCCACCCCCCTCACTTTTGCCGTGCGAAATACCAGTACTGTTTTTAGCATCTGTTTAGTGCTTCATTGAGTTGTGTTTACAGTTCCACAAAGAGTGCTGTGCGGTGAATTGTGCCTACAGTTGTGCAAAGTGTGTGTTACAAAATTGCAAATTGAGTGCAAAGCAGTGTTTGTTCTTTTAGTTTTGTGAACTCAGTGAGTGGATTTGCTATAAATATTAATAGTTTTAGAAATTGTGCTATAAGAATCAAGGGTTGTGTTTAAGCATTCAGAAAAAACTGTAATTTAGCATGGAGTGATGGCGCATAGACAACAAATACCAGAAAAGGTTTCAGAACCTTTTCTTTTTTATTATTTTAAAATATTTATTACACACTCAAAGTTAGGACTGTGCAAAAAACACTCTTAACCATCTGTAAGGACACTTAGGTAAAGTATAACTAATAAACTGGATTTTGATGATTATTTGTACATCCCTTTTGAATACTCAATGCAGATAATCACTACAAAATATTTTATTTATATTAGTATCCTTTTTTTTTTTTTTAGATGCTGCTAGCAGAGCTGGAGAAAATAAAAACTAAGCAGGTTGATGCAGCATCAGAACCCCCATCACTGACAAGTTCATTTGTGAAACCAACAAAAGATGATGCCATCAATCTCTCATTCAGTCGATTTTCAAAAAGACCATGAAATAATTTTATTAATAATTGCTTATATTACATAATAACCACAACAATTTTGTTTACATGTTTTAGATTTTATTCTTTCAGCTTGGGTATTTTTTTTAACTGCCAACAGGTGAGCTCTAAAGGTAAAGTCATCTTCATGTCCTGGGGGTGGGAAGTGGGCCCTTATACAGCTGACTGCACACAAGAGTATCACAGCCCTGCGCCTAAATAGTCCCAACACCGACTGACAAATTGTCTATAGACTACATGTCTATGCTGTTGCTTGTATTGGGACCAAGCAACCTGCAATGTCCAAACATTTAGACACACCGCTTCCATGCCAGGATGGTTTGTGTCAGGGATTTCTCCATCCATATCCTCTCTGGCTTCTTCCATTTTAGCAACAACCAAGCCGATTTCCTGGCAACAGATGCACTCTCTCACAGAATCCATTATTGGCAGTGAGAACAGGAACACCTAAAAAATAAGATTGATTAATTGTATATTTGTATATGAATTACACACCATAACTGATTTGCTAAATTCACTATTAATGCATTTATGGTAAGTTGGAAATTGATTTACATTTCAGGAAATATTTAGGCCTCAATATTACTCAGTGTATTTTTTTCATATATTATTTTTGACTTTTGTTATGCTAGTATGTAGGTAGGCGAAATATTAATTTACAGATACTGTTTTTAAAATGTTGTCAAGTGATTCTTTATGATAAGTAGCACCTCATCATTGGGCTTAACTAGGCTATGGCATAAATTCATTTTTAGTTGTGAATAAATGCTCATTCATTTTAGTGATACATTTTGTCCTCATCTCTTTATTTAAGATAAGATAAGATAGACTTTATTGATCTCACAGTGGAGAAATTCACGTGTCACTTCAGCTCAATAAAAGTGACAAAAGACCGATTATCTTGACGTTTAAAATAACACAAAACAGCGCAAGAAAACCTCGTTTATTAAATTTTGTAGACAGCTGCCTTCTCTTCATCTGAAACGTCTGGGTCGAACATGTGAGGCTCCAGACACAAATATTCTTCCTCCGATACATCAGAATGGTCTCCTGGTAGGAATCGCTCGGTTGAAGTCGAAATTTTGCTTTCTGATTTGGCTATCGCATGTAGTGCAGTAATCCGCAATGTTGAGACGAACGCTCCCGTTCTGACGTCACGACTTCCGGGTTGGAGGGCGCTTGAAAAGTGATCAGAATCTTTTCCGATTTTCACTTAAATGTGAAAAAGAAAATGAAAAAATTCGGTGGTATATTTATTTGTTCATATTTTGCTATATATATATATACGTAAGGTTAAGTCAAACTGATGTACGCTTCATAACCGGTTTAATTATCTTTTTTTTCTAATTCTATGATTAATGGGAAGTAAGCCTAAGGGCGACGCTAGAGGGCGCCCCCAACACATTTGTCGCCCTAGGCAATTGCCTAGCTCGCCTATAGCAATCGCCGGCCCTGGTTAGACTCCAGTACCACACTCCAGTCCAGTTGGTGGCGGTAATGCACCATTAAAGTTAGTTGCCAACCGCCATAAAAACCGAAAGAAGAAGAAGAAGAAGAAGTGGACCGTCTCGTCAGCTAATAGTGCCGATATGAATGAGCGGTTCACTTAACTGCAGAATTCGGTAAACTCCAGGTTGCTGTCCATAGAGGACAAGTTGGCGGCTCTGCAGTCGAACAACTGTGCGGGAGAGACTAACTCCAAGAAGAGAAGACGGGTGCAGAATCCCAAGCTTAGTTAAGAATATGTTCGGTGACTGCTAGCTAAGCTAAAAGTAGCCTAGCCTACAACCAAATCTAAGATTAGCCTAGTAGCCTTGCAAAAGAACAAGCTTTTTTAAAGTGTATTTTCATTTACAGGAAGCAGTATGCCGTCTTCACAACTCGGAGACAAATTGCAGGCGCTATGAACCGGAGCGAGGCGGTGACCTCCTATTTGCTCGGAGCAATGACTGCAATTCCAGATTTACACCATGTTGATAAAGACGACATTATCTGTAAGTGACTTGTTTTTACTGCTTCTCCTTCCTTGTTTAATGTTATTGTGACTTGCGTTTGATATAAACGGTCTTTCAGACCGTTTATAAGTTATTCTCCCGAAAACTTTGGGAAATAAAGAGCAAATGTTTCTAAATTCTCAAAAATTATGTGTGATAGCATGTAGTATACTAGAAATGTCCTTAATCCAGTAAACTGTCATATTTTATATTACAAAGGGATGTACTGGGAAGTCTACACTCTTGTGTTTTCAGGAAGTCTTAGGCTGTTTCTCAATTCACGAGAACGCGCTCGCATTCTCATGAATTGAGAAACAGCCATAATGTTTGTGTCCTGCTATCAGCCATCCCATCCTCCTCTTTCAGCAATGTAAAATCATAAATACACAGTAGGTGCTGGAATAGTGTTTTATGGCTTACTTTTATTTGTCAGGTTAAAGTGACAAAAGTTGGAAAAAGACCGTTTATCTTGCCATTTATAATAACACAATACAGCGTAAGAAGACCTAGTTTATTTATTTTTATTCTACAATTTTGTAAACAACTGCCGATTAAACTGACTGTTACAACCTTGACATGATTATATGAGTTGTTTTACCGAAAAATCAATTAGAAGCGCCAGGGAAAACGGCTGCAAAGCGCATTCCCGACACGGGGGAAACAGATTTTCACGGGGGAACAGAATTGCGCACAACACCGGATCTCTCTGAACTCTGTGTGAAGCTGCAGTCCCGGTTAGAGGCGACGCCGAAGTACAGAGCCACGCACAGTAGGCGTCTGCACATCGGACCTGCCTCAGAAAGAACGCCGCCAGCAGTTACCTACAACCCCGAGGAGGCAAACGGACAGTTCACGGGGTTGTAGTTTTTGGATCCTCGCGTTGTATATAGGTGTTTGTTTTAATAAAGCTCTTTCTTTGCTTAAACATCTTCCTGGCAAATGTTCATTTCCTGTATAAATTCATTCATGTCCTTGATGGTAGCCTAATAATAGTGTAGTAGCCTACATAGGATAACATGAATATACAGCATAATATGAATGAATAAATAAATAAATATATATATAATAAATAAATATATATAAATACATATATATAAATATATATATGTAAATAAGTTATTGGGGATCTGCCAACCAATCAGGAGTGATTTTACTTGTTTGAAAGAAGTGGTTCCATCCAATACTCAGTAAAAACGTTCAAGCCTGGCCTGGCCACGTGTGGTTTTGCTGCCAATCAGGAGCGATTTTACTTATTTAAAAATAGTGGTTTCAGCCAATACTGAGTAGGTTATTCAAGCCAGACCTGGCCAGCCGCGCGGGTTCGCTGCATTCATATGCTAATTAGGGCCATTAGTACAGCTGATCGCTCTCCACATACGTCAGAGTCCGGTTCCGACAATTTGTGGCACTGACAAACGGCGACAAACGCGGGTTGCAAATTGTCGTTAACTGCCGAAAATGAGGGAGATCTGCGGTAGTTTACGGGGACGAAAATCTCACTTTTCATGCAGTGATGCGTATTGGGTAAATCTACAGGGACATAATAATGATCATCCAACTAAGACAGTGCTATAGGACTGTTGGGAGCATCATAAATCTAATTCTAACAGCTTTGGGTGGATTGGGGACATCAAAGCTCACAATTTGGGGTTGACTCAGTTCAAGTACAGTCTTACAGTTCCACAGTCACCAATTCCACCATGACTATTTATCACACCAGAAGTTGATCTACAGTTGGGGAAACTTCTTAAAAAGGGAAAGACTCCAGAATGGGTTATAGTTAATAATTATTTTGCAATATTTAAAAATAGTATAATTATATATACAGATGGATCTAAAGATCCTAATAGTGGCAGAACAGGAGAAGCTGTGAATATCCCACACCATAAAGTCATGATTAAAAAGAGAACAACAGACCATCTAGCAGTTTTTACAGTTGAATTAATTTCCATTATGTTAGCTGTAGAATGTTTGGTTGATGATTAGGGAAGGAAGTAAATATATAATTGCATCAGATAGTCAAGCTGCATTATTAAGTATAAAATTTGGCAAATCTTGTAGATTAGATTTATTATAAGGAATATATCAATTATTAGTTCAACTTTATAATAAGAAATGTTTTGTTTGTTTTGTCTGGATTCCCTCTCATGTAGGTATAGAAGGAAATGAAGAAGTAGATATATTAGCTAAACAGGTCCTGAAATTTGATGTTATTAACTTAAATATTACTTTAAGCAAAGTTGAGGGTAAATCTATTATTTAAAACAGAATCAGTAAGGTTTGGCAGGAGCAATGGGGTAGTCATGACAATGGTAGAGATTTATATAAAATTCAAAAGAATGTGGGGGGTAATAGTTTTATGAATGGAAGGAGGAGGGAAGAGGTAGTCATGTCTCGATTAAGAATTGGTCACACTGGACTTAATAGTTCTTTTTCAGAATAGGAAAACATGAAACAGGCACTTGTAATTACTGTAATCATATGGAAATAGTGGAACATGTATTAATTGAATGTAATAAGTATTCAGAGGAACGTCAGCACTTAAAGTCTGTACTAAATAGAAAGGAAATAGGATTTTCGATGATAAATCTGCTGCGAGGGGCTGTACAGCTTGCGCTGCTGCGGGAGTGAGCGGCTTACGTGATGAAACAAGTTGGTTGCGTTACCAGACTTTGTTTTTACCGGCTCCTTGCAAGTTTTACAAATCATTGGTTTATTTCTGTCAGACTGGCGAAGTAGTAAAACCTCGTTTTGAGACCGCTGTAGGTACCAGATCGACTCGGGTCCCTGCGCCTTCTGATGACGTCACTATACATGATCGGTTTAACGTGTGCTAAATTGCGTAAAAAAATGTGATTGATCTGGACAACTTACTAAAGTAATTATAGCGGGGTGTAGGTTTTATTCGAGAGCGGGATTGCGGTTTGTAAACAGACAATTTTACGAAGAAATTCTCCATGGTCCCTGCGCCTCCTGATGACGTCACCAGATTCTCCGTGGGCCTTGCGCCTCCCGGTGACGTCACCTTATGGCAAAGCCACTCAAACAAACTACATTGAGCCCGCGGTCTGCATTTGTAACGAATCAATCTTATTTAGTTAATTTAGCGGTTTCTTTTTTCTCAAAAGCTTCAGGCTTAAAGATGAACATAGAAAAAATGTGAAATCTTAGCAATTCAAAATAATCAACTCACTTTAATTGATAAAAATTAGGTAAAATATTTAGGTATAATGATTAACAATGACCACACTGAAAAAAATAGAACAAATTATCACTCCATTTTACAAAAAAAAAAATCAACAAATATTTGACAGTTGGCTCAATTTTTGGAAGAATATTGTTAACAAAAACGGGAGGGATAGCCAGATTAATTTATCCAGCATATATCTTAAATACACCAAATACTACAATAAAAAATAATCAAATTCATCACAATCTCATCTGGAATAATAAAAAGCATGTGATCAGATACAACGGCAGTAGTATCAGTAGAAAAAGGAGGAATAAACGTTATTGATTTTAAAGTGATTAATGCCGTGATTATATTAAAATGGCTGTGGACTTTTAATAAAAATTAAAAGAGTTTATGGTTTATCTTCCCTTCACAACTTTAAAAAAAATTGGAGGAAGGAAATTTCTCTTAAGATGTAACTTTGATCTGGCAAAATTACCGATTAAATTGTCAGACTACCACAGAAGCATTTGAAAAAATATGTGAAAAGTTTTCATACCTCTATTAAGTTACTGGAAAATAACCGTAAATTAACAAAATAAATTTAATTTGTAACAAATGGAGACCGCGGGCATAATGCAGTTTGTTTTGGATGGATTTGTCATATGATGACGTCATCTGGAAGCGCCCGAGGCAATCTGACCACCCGAGTCGATCTGGTACCTACACCGTTTCCTCCGCCTCTACTTGCTGCGACATTCACATGCTCTGTGTTGTGGTTTGAGAGGAAGGCGCTTTGTGACGGCGTGCCTGGGTCCGCGATTACGATTGGTTAAGAGGAAGTAGTGACTGCAGCATCAACTAATATGATATGCTGAAAGGAAGGAAGGAAAACTTTCTATCGAAGTTTTATCGACCCTATTTTTTCCTATCGCGCCACACGTCTATCGATCGATATATATTGTTATTGAATTATCGTCCAGCCCTAGCTCTAACCACTAGGCCACCACCCCCCTTGTGTTTTCATCTTAGTGATGATTTGTTTTTTTCTTTAAGAGGAGTATTATCCTTTATATAATCCTTACAAATATCTGTTTTGCAGCATCCACTGATGAGGTGAAGGCCATCAAAGTTCTGGGTTGGATGGAAGGCTCCTACATGAACTATCACCATGGAAAATAGCCCTGGTGGTCAAACAGATCATCAACCTGCTTTGAGACACGCCGACTTCCATCACAAGACTAACAAGACTTGAACAATTCATGATTTGATGGAATCTTTAAACACACAACAGAGGATTTGGACTTGTTTAAAAATAACTTAACATGTAACCGTTTTAGTTCCCAGTATTGACTACTTTGATCAGTAACTGTTGCAGCATGTCCTTCATAGCTCTTAGCGGAGCCGTTTAGGCTGAAAAAAAGGCCAGGTTTGACATTGTTCTAAATTTTCTGACAGTCTTAAATTCAGAAATTGTTTCTCATAGTTCTGTTTTTGGCTTCATCCATTATATCAGCCAGTTTTTTTTAATACAGCCCGTTTTATTGGTAATGCATGGATTGTTTACTGGGAAAAACCTGGAGAATTAATGGAGTTCTTTCAGTCTTAATTTCAACAATAAAGCAATCCTTGTGGAAAGGTGTATTCACTTTGATTAATATTGGTAAGAATTAGAAATAAAGACTTTATCAAAGGGTATGTTTATTATGCAATGTGGAAAATAAAGGACTGTTTAATTTTCCCACAATGTTTGCATTCTCAGGTTTATTAACAGCCCCATGTGCCCTTTTTTTCAATAACCTCAGCATTTTTAAAAGGTTGATACAGTACTATACACATTTACCATCATAATGCCAGCAGTTCTACATTTTTATTCAGTGAATACACTAACTTATTTACATTTCCCTGGCTTGATTTTAGTACCTAAAAACCTTTTGCAGCAATGGTAACCATAATAAGATTAAACTTCTAAAGTGTTGGTCATACTGGACAATAGCAACATATATATCTGAGCCATGTGATTCAGAATGTCCCAGTGCATCCATGGCTGCCCTCAGTGCTACCAGTTGTTTGTGTAAATGCTGTGGATTTAGTTTTTTGTGTAATGAAGCTGTACCTAGTTTGACCACTAGAGGCCTCCCTCTTTTCTTTTGACACTTTTGTTATCGGTCTTTTGGCCTTCCTCGTTTTTCTCTTCATGATACATACTGAAGCTGTTGTTACCGTGGTTGGTTGAAAGACAAGATATTTCAAAGCTAAAGTGATCTCCCTCCCATTTGGAGCTGCAAGCGGGCAAAGTGGTCAGTAGACTATAATTCTACAGCTTTATTTTAGTTTTTATCCACTGACTGTGTGGATATAAATTCATTGTTTTGTTTATTGTCTGTTTGTAGTTCTACGGTGGTCTACGGTGCATCCTGTTGCTAGCTGTGCTAGCTCTTTAAGTGCATCAATAAAGAAACCATCTGTAGTTAAAGAACCAGAGTCCTCGGATGCTTGAATGGGCGGCATAGTAGAACACTTCTCCGTGTCGAGGGTGTAAACTCCAGATGAAGTCGCTGTGAACCTATGAGGACGTCGGGTAGAGGACTTGTCTGCAGTTGAAGATGTATCGTGTCGTTTGGTGAACTTTGCATTGGGAAGATTAAAGGAGCAGTTCGGAAAAGGCTAAACAAGTGAGCACGGTAAAGAAAACGGCTCAGAAGTAGCGTTACTACAGAACTGCCACAGAGCTTCCCGTTGCACCAGGATTTCACTGCGTTCATCTTAAATAGAGCAGATAAATGTTCCCTACACTTGAGAAGAGCCAAGAGACTTCATAGGTAAATGCTATTCATTAAGCGAACTGACATCTACTTTTAAGGTACTGAGTTTTTCCCACCTAAGTATATAATTGCATTGCAAGCATGTGCATTATATTCAGATTGTGGGAAGAGGGCTGGTAATTGCATTATTAGAGTTATTATTTGTCCTTTATATCAGCTCATTTGGTGGTGTTTTTTATTTTTATAAAGTAACATACTGTAGAGCTAATGACCATTTATGTAGGTCTGTAACAAACGTTTAAGAAGGATAATTTTAAAGGGAATTTTTATCTTCCCGTTTACCTTAAATTCTTTATTATATTTGTAAGCATAATATCACACGGTTAACATGTCACAAAGCGAAGATGTAAATCATATATTCACTTCACCAGAAACAGCTGATATTAATGCACAAGAAGAAGTAATGACAAAGGGTCAAGATGAGACACACAAGCAAGTTGATACTAGTATCACAGGTGTCTCAGCCACACTAGACGCACAACTTGAAGACACTCGGAAAAGTGAACGCATACGAAAGCTCACTGAAAAGGGACAAGCTCTAGTAGATGAGAAAATACAGGACCTTAAAACAATGTTCAAGAGAGCATATGAGAGGTGGAAGCACAACATAAATGGACTGAAAAAATCCATCAAGCACAATGATGTTTCTGAGTTAGCGGAGATCATCAGCAAAATAAATAAAACCCAAGCTGAGATTGATACTATTTATCTCAAAATAAGAGACACTCTACATCCTGATCATCCTGACCCAGAAATCCGTAGACTCAGTGATACATGCCAAGCACTCACTGTGGTTGCAAATAAAAAAGTTCAGAAGTTCTTCAGCAATGATGGTTCAGAAGCTTCGACCTGGCCTGATGCTGAATCCGTATTTGAAACTACAACCTCCAATGTCTCTTTATCTACAAAGAAGACCAGACAGTCAAGACAGTCTTCCTATACATCATTAGATGCCAGAGAAGCTGCAGCTGAAGCAGCTGCCACCAAAGAGGTGCTTAAAATAATGAAAGCACAGAGTGAGCAAGAAGAAGAAATACAAAGACTTGAGCAGTAGGATCAAATGCTGGCAGCTAAAAATGAAGCAGAGATGGCTAAACTGAGAGCTGAAAATGAAGCAGAATTCATAAGACAGAAAGCCGAAAATGAAGCTGAAAATGCCAGGAAAAGAGCTCAGTTTATTGCAGAAAGTGCAGCCAGAAGGATAAAGCTGGAGGAAAAAAGGAAAGAAGTTAAACGGTTAGAGGAACTCAAAAAGCTTAAAGCTGCTAAGGCAAAACTAAAGGTTTACTCTGAAGGTGTTTATAGTGATAATGATGAAGATGATCATCTGTCATTACCCCCTCTATCACAAAATCCAATACCCAAAGCTCTTCCCACACAAAGACTGGTTCCTCAGACACTTTCACCACACCAAGCTAAGCCCACTCCAACAAATCATGCCGAAGTTCCACAGCCGTACAAGGCAGTAGTCACTAAACTGACTGACTTCTCCTCCACGTATCTACACTTCTGTATCAGTGCCGCAAGCCGCCATGCTTACTAAAGAAACTATGAGTTATGATCCCCTGCGCACTCAACCTGTTTTCATGCAACAAGCTGAAAACACACAAGCCCCTCGTACTCAAACAGCTACATCAGACATGTCAAATGATCTGGTAAGAATACTAGCTGAAGCTATCACTGCAAATCGCATCCCAGTACCAGAACCTGCTGTCTTTATGGGAGATCCTCTTAAGTACACTGATTGGAAGCTTTCCTTTTCAACTCTAATTGATCGAAAGAACCTTCCAGTCCAGGAAAAACTGTTTTTCCTACGCAAATACGTTGGCGGTGCTGCCAAAAGAGCTATAGAAGGTCATTTCTTGGTGGGAACAGAAACTGCCTACCATGCGGCCTGGCGTGTGTTAGAAGAGAGATTTGGTGATCCATTCCTGATCGGTAAAGCATACCGTTATAAGATACATTCCTGGCACAAAATTGGTCCCAAAGATGTGGTAGAGCTTCGTGATTTTGCTGACTTTCTGAGCAGCGTTGAATCAGCCATGCCCTATATACAAGGTTTGCAAGTTCTAAATGACTGCGTGGAAAATCAAAGGATAGCACAAAAGCTACCAGACTGGTTAAGTTCACGGTGGAACAGAGCAGTCGTAACAATCCAGGATGAAACTAATGCTTTCCCTGATTTCAAAGACTTTGTATCATTCCTCAACAAGGAGGCTCATATTGCTTGCCATCCCATTACATCCTGGCAAGCTATGAAATCAAAGGAAGAAAAATCAAAGTTGAGTGAACAAGAAAACTATAAGAGACATCAAAAACGTGATATTGGTGCAAAGACATTTACTACAAGCTCAACTGAAAGGACAGATAAGTGTTTGTTCTGCAAGAAACCAAACCACACTCTTCATAAGTGTCGTAAATTTATGGAGAAAACAATCGAAGAGAGAGTCAAATTTGTACAGCAAGAGAAACTCTGTTTTGGCTGCCTCAAAACTGGCCATCACTCCAAGGCCTGTAACCTAAGAAGCACATGTGACACATGTGAAAAACAACATCCAACATGTTTACATCAAAACCGTGAAAAGGGGAACCAAAACCAAGGAAAGAAATCAAGACAAAACGTGTCACATAAAAATTATGATGACAAAGATGTGTCTGAACATGATCGGTCAAGGGAAACCGATAAAGACAAAGACAAAAGATTAAAACCGAAGACGCCAGAGTCAGACGAAGCTACTTCTCTCAGAATCTTCCAAAGGGGGGGTGCCACTCACACCTCATCAATTGTTCCAGTGTATGTGTCCTCACAGTCTGAACCAGACAAGGAAGTGCTTGTGTATGCTCTTCTCGACACTCAGAGCGACACTACCTTTATCCTGAAGGATGTAGCTGACACACTGAATGTCAAGAAGGATCCTGTGAAGCTCAAGGTATCTACAATAACTTCAAGAACAAAGGTTGTGTCAAGTGAAAGGGTAAAAGGTCTACAGGTGAGAGGTATGAAGTCTGGAACAAACATCAAGCTGCCAGTAAGCTACACTAGAGAGTACATACCAGCTAACAGATCCCATATACCAACAAGTCAAACAGCAAAGTCCAGGCCTCATTTAGAACATCTGGCAGATGAAATGTCTCAGGAACTGGACTGTGAAGTAGGGTTACTGATTGGCTATAACTGCTCTCAAGCTTTGGCTCCTAGAGAGGTCATCCATGGTATTGAAGACCAGCCTTTTGCGCTCAAGTCTGTGCTGGGTTGGAGCATCATTGGCTACAACAACACTGCCACTGACTACGAAGATGAAATAGGAGTGAGTCACCTCATTGTCACAAAGCAAGTCATACCAGCTATTATACCTAATTTTAAGCTGAAATCTGAAGTCCACTTCACTTCTAGAACTCAAGTTAAGGAAATGATCTCTCCATCAGACATAATCAAGGTATTTGAGTCAGACTTTGCTGACAGAACAAGTGAAGACGTTCCAATATCACAAGAAGACCTTCAGTTCCTCACAAAGCTAAAAGAGGGCATCAAGCAAAAACAGGACGGACATTATGAGATGCCGTTGCCTTTTAAGGTAGAGAGGCCAAGTTTGCCAAACAACAGAGCATGTGCTGAACATCGTCTAAAGTGTCTGGAAAAACGTTTGAAAAAGGATGAGAAATACTGCAAAGATTATGTGGCCTTCATGAAAGACATTATAGCAAGAGGTGATGCTGAAAGGGTCCCAGAGACAGAAATTGAAAGTCAAACAGTGTGGTATATTCCTCACCATGGGGTTTACCACCCCAAGAAGCCTGGAAAGATTAGAGTCGTGTTTGATTG
The DNA here is from genome assembly GCF_011125445.2 of Fundulus heteroclitus. Lineage (NCBI taxonomy): Eukaryota > Metazoa > Chordata > Actinopteri > Cyprinodontiformes > Fundulidae > Fundulus > Fundulus heteroclitus. The sequence continues at coordinate 33,196,744 of NC_046373.1, forward strand.
TTCAGCCAGGTTTTGCGACACCTCACTCAACGAACATCTCCTGACTGGTCCAGACCTCACAAATACTCTCGTTGGAGTTTTGTGTCGTTTCAGAAAAGGGAAGGTGGCCATCATGTGCGATGTGGAACATATGTTTCATCAGTTTCACGTGGCACAACATGACCAAGACTATCTACGATTCCTGTGGTGGGATGAAGGAAAGATGGAAAATCCACCATCAGTGTACCGCATGAAAGTCCACCTGTTTGGTGCGGCATCTTCGCCAGGATGTGCTAACTTCGGGCTCAAGTACCTAGCAGCAGAGGGTGAAAAACTGTTTAGCGAGAGAACAGTAAAGTTCATTCAATGCAACTTTTATGTTGACGATGGATTGACAAGCGTGGACACTGAAACTGAAGCAATCCAGCTTGTCCAAGAAGCAAGAGAGCTCTGTAAGACTGCAAAGCTCCGCTTACACAAGTTCATCAGTAATAACAAGAAAGTGATGGACACAATTCCAGAGGAAGAACGTGCTGATGGAGCAACCGACCTGGACATGGCCCTTGGAGAACAAAAGATGGAACGAGCTCTAGGAGTCCAGTGGTGCATCAGTTCTGACAAGTTTAAGTTCCAAGTTGCAGTAAAAGACAATCCCTTCACGAGAAGAGGAGTGCTGTCGACTGTAGCTTCAGTCTTCGATCCTCTCGGATTTTTGGCACCTTTCATCCTAAGAGGAAAGATAATCTTACAAAAAATGTGCCAAGACAAGATAGGATGGGATGAACCACCTCCTGATGACCTCAAGCCACATTGGGAAGCTTGGCTCCAAGATCTCCAAAATTTGTCTTCAGTGGACATACCACGGTGCTACACACCATCAACATCCAAGGAAGTTCAGCATTATGAACTCCACCATTTTTCTGATGCTAGTTCAACGGGCTATGGAGAATGTTCCTATCTCAGAACCGTTTCCAAATCTGGAGAAGTCCACTGCACTCTTGTTATGGGAAAGGCGAGAGTTTCACCAACAAAAATAACAACAATCCCAAGACTGGAACTCTCAGCAGCGGTAGTGGCCACAAGGACAAGTGAAATGCTCAGACGAGAGATGGAACTAGAGGACCTACAAGAATACTTTTGGACCGACTCAAGAGTCGTGCTTGGGTATCTCAATAACGATGCAAAGAGGTTCCATGTCTTTGTAGCAAATCGTATCCAACAAATTAAATCAAGCACAGAACCAAGACAGTGGCGACATGTTCCCTCGGAAGAAAATCCAGCTGATCACGCGTCTCGCGGGCTCACAGCCAAACAACTCTTGAAGTCAAACTGGTTTACTGGGCCTCACTTCTTATGGCAAAAGGAACTCCCTAAAGAGGAAGAGATTCAGGCCGACGAGGTTGGCAGTGAAGACCCAGAACTCAAAAGAGCACATGTTCTTACATCTGAAGCAAGGGAAGAGAGACTGCTGTCAAATCGCCTCGAGAAGTTTTCGGACTGGAGAAGAGTAGTAAAGGCCATAGCAAGGCTCAAGCGTCGTGCAAAGGAAGCAAAAGGCCTAAGGACAAGAACAAATGAGCTCTCTACACTAGAAGAAAGAAAGGATGCTGAACAATTTATAATCCAAGTAGTTCAAAGAGAAGCATTCAGTGAAGAGATCAAAGCTCTTAGCCAATGTAAGGAAGTTCGCAGAAATAAGTCAACCTACCTCCATAATTTAAGCCCTTTCGTGGATAGCCATGGTATCTACAGGGTGGGAGGAAGATTAACCCAAGCCGCACTCCATCCGCATACCAGACATCCAGCCATTCTCCCAAAGGGACATCATGTCTCTCGTCTCATAGTCAAGCATTACCATGAGAAGGTGTGTCATCAGGGTCGTGGAATGACAATGAACGAAATACGAGCCAATGGATTCTGGATTCTTCGATGCAATAGTGAAGTGTCATCTTTTATCTTCAAATGTGTGAAGTGCAGGAAGTTAAGGAAGCCCAATCAAGAACAAAAAATGGCCAATCTTCCACCAGAGAGAATGGAATCTGCACCTCCATTCACATACAGTGGCATGGACTGCTTCGGACCATTCTGTGTCAGAGAGGGGAGGAAAGAGCTGAAGAAATATGGACTCATATTTACCTGCATGTGCTCAAGAGCCATTCACATAGAGGTCTTGGATGACCTCACTACTGATGCCTTCCTGAATGCGTTACGTTGCTTTATCGCAATACGGGGCAATGTGAGACAACTCCAAAGTGACCAAGGCACCAACTTTGTAGGTGCAAGGAATGAGTTCCAAGATATGATGAAAGGACTACCGCAAGAACGTATGAACGAAATGGGATGCAGCTTTGTTATGAATCCTCCTGCATCTAGTCATATGGGCGGTGTCTGGGAGAGACAGATCCGCACAGTAAGGAGTGTCCTCATGTCTATTCTCGACCAATCTGCAAATAGACTAGACAGCTCTTCATTGAGGACCTACTTATATGAGGTAATGGCTATTGTGAATAGCAGACCCTTAACCACTGTACATCTTAATGATCCATCAGGTCCAGAACCCTTAACCCCCAATCATATACTGACAATGAAGTCCTCTGTCATCATGCCCCCACCTGGCAAGTTCATAAGAGAAGATCTCTATCTTCAAAAAAGGTGGAAGAGAGTTCAGTTTCTGTCAAACGAGTTTTGGACCAGGTGGAGGAAGGAGTATCTGCTCAATCTGCAGCAAAGAAGGAAATGGACTAAGGATAGGAGAAGCGCTAAGATAAATGACATTGTCCTCCTGTTAGATGAGAACTTGCCTAGGAATGAGTGGAAATTGGCAAGGGTTGTAGAAATTTTCCCTTCCACTGACAACAGGGTCAGAAGAGTTAAGCTGCTGATCAGTAACACTGGCCTCGACAGTAGAGGTAGGCGCACATCTCAGCCTCATTATTTAGAAAGAGCCATACAAAAAACAGTGCTATTACTTGAAGCTGAATGAAAGGGCTGACTTAGTGAGATCTTTTGTGTCTCTCTTGTTTTGTTTTTTGTCAGCAATTTTCTGTACATAGTTTTAAGAATCACTTTGTGTGATTGGTGGGAGTGTAAATGCTGTGGATTTAGTTTTTTGTGTAATGCAGCTGTACCTAGTTTGACCACTAGAGGCCTCCCTCTTTTCTTTTGACACTTTTGTTATCGGTCTTTTGGCCTTCCTCGTTTTTCTCTTCATGATACATACTGAAGCTGTTGTTACCGTGGTTGGTTGAAAGGCAAGTTATTTCAAAGCTAAAGTGATCTCCCTCCCATTTGGAGCTGCAAGCGGGCAAAGTGGTCAGTAGACTATAATTCTACAACTTTATTTTAGTTTTTATCCACTGACTGTGTGGATATAAATTCATTGTTTTGTTTATTGTCTGTTTGTAGTTCTACGGTGGTCTACGGTGCATCCTGTTGCTAGCTGTGCTAGCTCTTTAAGTGCATCAATAAAGAAACCATCTGTAGTTAAAGAACCAGAGTCCTCGGATGCTTGAATGGGCGGCATAGTTTGGGTATCAACACATTGCCAGTTTCAGGAAAAATGACCCCACAGTGTGGGTCATCAAGCAGTCCACTGTCGTCCCAGTCAATATGAGGCAGGCAAGACCCTGCACAAAAGATGGAGACATAGAGAATAAAAAAGAGGTCATGATTTTGTTGCTACAACTTACTGAATATAATTTAATTCATGGAGCTAAGGATTGGAAAAAAAATTACTCCAAAATCCATTAGTTATTTGGAAGGACCATAATAAACAGATTTCAAATAAAACAGTTTCAGTGCCACCTCTCTGATGTACTCAATGTTTTGTTGTATTGGAGTGATCAGATAAATGATCAGATAATTTCATTTCTGGTTTGAAATATAGGCATTAATGTGCGAAACTGTATAATTGCAAGCACAAAAAATAATCCTTCTTAATTGTGTGATTTCTGGTTCTACGACAGCATGCTGGATGCTTCTCATCTCCCATAACTAACTGAGTGTTAGATTCCCATTCAGTTCTGAGTGAATGGTCATCCCAGCCACTGCTGATGGTGTGAAAACTTACATGTAGTCTTGGGACAAATAAATAGTGACAACAGAAGTTATCTAACATGTTTGACAGGTCAAGCAAACTGTTGTCCTCTCGTGAGTGAGGACAAATTAAAAACTTCATATTTTTAAAGGCCAGCTAAAGATATTTTGAAGCTGCTTCCACTTTTGGGTGAATGTGTATGAATGGTTTGGTAAAATATGTACCGTGAATTACAATATTTCAGACGTATATCGATCGACAATGGAGATGACGCCCAAACATTTGGATTTGCTGCCATCTAGCGTTCAAAATTATAACTGTTTTTTTCCTTCAAAACACAATTGACATTAAAAAAATTGTCAAAATAATATGGTTGGACGTAGCAAAAATGTTTTTGATAACTTTTGATCCTCTATGTGTGAGGAATTTTTTGGAGTAACTTTGAATACCATAACTGTAACGGTTTAGGTGTAGTTTATTCAAATGTAACATCCAAAAATATGGAAAAATGACATCTTTGATGAGAAATGAATGATTTCCTGTAGGAGGTAGCCCATTGCTTCAAGAGGCTTTTTGTAGGGCCTGTGAAGTTACATGCACTTAAGGAGTTTCATAATTCTCAGACAAAGCATGGCTTGGGGCTTACTGTTTTTATGTGTTTTTAATGGTTTTCCACAAACTTGATTTTTGCAATGCGACAGCGAAGTCAGAAATGCATATTTCTTCAAACCTTTGATAACTTTTAACCCTCAATGTCTCATCTCCACGCTGAAAAAATTTGAAAGTGATAGCTTAAAATGCCTAGGACTAGTTCGTTAAAGTTCAAGGCAAAAACTGCCAATATTTTACCCTTTGACCCAAAATGGCAGACTTCCTGTGGGTTTTAGAGCATACACCCAAGAGACTTTTTTTCATAATTTTAAAAAAGCTACGCCCGCTTTCAATTACACTAAAACCATGCGATTTCTCACGGGGGCCAATTTTGGGTAAAGTTTGGTGAGTTTTCATGCATGTTTAGGCCTCCAAAAAGCCGTTTCAAAAGTCCCAAGAATAAATAAATAAATAATAATAATAATAATAATAATAATAAAATCTGCAGTTACAATAGGCCTTCGCAGCGCTTAGCTGCTCGGGCCTAATTAACACTACAGATACAATAGGCCTTTCGCAGCGCTTTGCTGCTCGGGCCTAAATATTAACACTACAGATACAATAGGCCTTCGCAGCGCTTAGCTGCTCGGGCCTAATAATTAACACTACAGAAACAATAGGCCTTCGCAGCGCTTTGCTGCTTGGGCCTAATTAACACTACAGATACAATAGGCCTTCAATTAATACTACAGATACAATAGACCTTCGCAGCGCTTAGCTGCTCGGGCCTAATTAACAGCTTTTGTTAACACCCTCTGGCTGGGGGTGATTCTAAAGAAACTTTGAGGTATTTTTTTCTCACTAATCTTCTATGCAGAGCACCAACATTCGAATGGTTATATATTTTTCAATTCTTTGTTTATTTCCACAAGTTTGACGACATCAGGAAGCTTAGATTCTACTCTTTCAGCATCTGTAAATAACTCAAAACGGCCCAAGAGTGACTTGTGTCTGGTTTTGCTGTGGCCGGTCACATTTTGGCAATATTCCGAAGGAGAAAAAAGGAAACCCTGGAAACGTGTTTACTATGGGATTTAAATGACATGTCTTGGTCAAAAATAGAACCAAGGTTTTTTACTTAATTACCAGAGGCCAATTTAATGTCACCCATATTGTCATTAAGTAACCCCTTAACTGGCACCCCCAAAAATTGCAAAAAACAGCTAAAAATCATACACCCACATTAAATTGGATGCTACTGGAACCCTTTGGAGTAGAGGATGAGCTTTACGCATGCTGTTGCTATAGAGTTGCCCTGCCCCATAAGCTACGTCATCTACGTGACAGTATTTTCACTGGTTACAATCTCCACATGTAGCAATGACCATCTAAACTGACTGGTCTGAGTAATGTACCTCAAAACAGGAGGAGGGAGGTGTCAATCAAAGGAGGGCCTGGATGACCATCTTGAAACATCCATCCATCCATCCATCCATTTTCCATACCGCTTAATCCCTCATGGGGTCGCGGGGGTTGCTGGTGCCTATCTCCAGCTGTCAATGGGCGAGAGGCGGGGTACACCCTGGACAGGTCGCCAGTCTGTCGCAGGGCAACATCTTGAAACAAGAGTTTTTAAAACAGAAGTCTCCTGTAGGAACTATATGGCCTTGAAGTCAAAAATATGTTCTGATGGGTCACCGGTGACCAATTGTCAGTTAAGTTTATTTTTTAAAGACTTTGGTCCAATGTTCAGTTCAAGCTAACTGAAACTTCATTAGGTTATGTTTTTAGTCCAACTTATCTTGGGCTACTGCTACTACTCCACTGCAATGTGCTTCCCTCTGTTTTGTGTTCTTGTGTTCTGTTCATGCACAGCACTTTAAATTGTCCCGTTACTGAAATATTCTATACAAATAAACATGTCTTGCCTTGAAAGCTCTCCCTGGGGAGTCAGTGTGAAATCAAACCTATAAAAAAAAAAGGTTTCACTGCAATTAAAAATGCACTATTAACACATTCTTTATGTGGCAGACAAGGCTGTGTATATGTGTATGTATGTATATATATATATATATATATATATATATATATATATATATATATATATATATATATTAGAGCTGTCAATCGATTAAAAAAATTTATTAATTACATACTCTGTAATTAATTAATCACATAATTTTTGCTGTGAAAGTATTTTAAATATTTAAATTCAAATGATTCAATGAATAATCAGCATTAGATACATTAAAGTTCAAAAACTCTTATTCACATTTCATGCCTTCAGACGTTTTAACATGTGTCGTTGTGGCATATGTGGCACACAGTAACGTAGGGGACACAATGAAAATAAATGAACACTCCCCTCAATATCAACACTTTACAGTAAAGTGACGTCCGCGCTACTTCCGGGTTACAAACACCGTGACAAAACAGGTGAATTAGAGCGTGCTTTTAGTTTATTTTCGAAATGTAAACAATGCCTACAACTTGTGCTCCCGGTTGGCATTCCAAATCGTCGGATGTACATTTTCTTTCGTTTACCGAAGGACGAAGAGAGACATGGATATTTTCAATGAAAAAGGACCCAGGCAAACAAATCCCAATCAAGCCATCATATCCTGACAGAATTTGCAGTCTACACTTCATCTCCGGTAAATACAACTTCATTTTGCACTGGTCATTGTTCTGCTTAAATAATTAAAGCCGCAAGCGGCGTCGATCGGCCCTGCAGCCAAGCGCCTTTGCGCACCGCCGGCCGCCAGCCACCGCAGAAGCTGTCATGCATTTTCCCCGCCCGTCCACCAGGCGATACACACGAACGCGTTGGGCAGCGCTCGCCCACGACTCACAGAAAATCTAGTGCAGATCGGTCAATGCAGCAAGGAGACACAGCCGTTGAATAATGATTGCATTTGGCCACCGGATCATCGTTTGGCCAGCATTCACAGACTCGCTATCTGGACGGTATCTGGCAATCTGATACCATCAACTTACTCTTAAAACGATCTTGTGATACGTTATCTAAAGAAGAAAAATACGTCGAGAACTCGTCGTTTGCTCTGTTTGCGTCTGCCGCTGTGCTTGCCTTCTGTCTTCCAGTCCGGCGCGCAGGTGCGAAAAACCCGGATGAAAACAATAGCAGTGAACTACCCAATACGATTAATTTGCGTTATATTTTGTTTAATCCGTTATTTTATTTTTTTTATTAATTAATCGAAATTAACGTGTCATGAGATTTTTCTAGGATGAACCCGGACACAGCACGCACACACAGAGCTAGTTTTTAGGACTGAGTTTATTGAATAGTGTGGAAGATGGATGATGATGAACCTAGAGTCTTTCAACAGACAGAGGTGTAGAGTGCAGAAGCTGGCCGGCAGAAGGCGTGTGGAGAGACTGACCGGGAGGAACTCTGGAGCCGAAGACTAGTGACCAGGACGGAGCATCTGAGCTGAGGACTTGAGACCAGAACATCAGAGCCGAGGACTTGAGACCAGAACATCAGAGCCGAGGACTTGAGACCAGAACATCAGAGCCGAGGACTTGAGACCAGAACATCAGAGCCGTGGACTTGAGACCAGAACATCTGAGCCGTGGACTTGAGACCAGAACATCTGAGCCGTGGACTTGAGACCAGAACAGCTCACCAGGAGATGAGAACAGGAGTGGGAACAGACCTGAGCTGGATCTAGGCAGAGACTGGAAAAAAAACAAAGCTGACGGAAAGTCTATTGGCTGACTGGAACAAAAAACAAAGTTGAAGTAAGTCTTCTGGCTGACTGTAATAAAAACTGAGCTGACAAGGATTCTGGCAGAGACGGAGCGGGAGTGAACACTAGGGACTGGCGACGAGAACAGAATGAGGTGAGTCTTATAAAGAGATGAACACAGGTGGCAACAGATCAGGGGTAATTGCAGCCTGACAGGTGACGGGAATGAAGACTAATTAGTGTCCAGAGGTGTGACTAAAGCTGAGCGAGGGAGAGCTGAGTGAACTACAAAATAACAAAGAAGCCAGACAAAACTTGTCCCCGAGTGTGGGGGACTGGGGCTAAAGCCCCCCCCCCCCCCCCCAGCAGGTGTGTCCCCCTTCCAGGCACTTCTAGGCCGTTAGAAACACAAACCACACAAAGTTTAATTGAGTAGGCAGAAGCAGAGCTGGGTTGGCCAAACTAAGTAGGGTTGGTGGAACTGTGGCTTTAGTTGACCTGACATGTTTCTGGAAAATACTGCATGCCTCCATTTTTTTGGTTGAAAATCATCACACTCATTGTGTCATGTCATAATTTTTTAAATCTAAAACATAAAAAAGCATTTATGTGTTATAGATTTGAAAGAAAATATTTCGGCTATTCAATAGCAGAAACTTTATTTATCCCACATTCCAAGGACATGACTGGTGAATTGGCCTCTCTAATTTGCCCTTAGGTTTGAGTGTGTGCGTGAATGTTTTGTTGTCTTTTGTGTCTCTATGTTGCACTGTGATGGACTGGCAACCTGTCCAATGGACAACACCCATCTCTAGCCCAATGGCTGCTGGAGATAGGCACTAGCCCATCCCACCCCCCACCCCCACTGACCCAGCACAGATAAGCTGGTATAGACAAGGGATGGGTGGATTTACTTAAAGTTGTAAGGATTAAACCACTCAGCACCCTTTTCTGAGGTTGCTAAATTGTGTTTAGCAACCTCAGGTTGCTAAACACAATTTAGGTCTGTCACAAGTCAACAGACTTGTGACAGACCTAAACCAAACAACAACAAACAAACAGAACAACCTCAGACCCAAGACTAAGACCCAAGCTAACATTTAAACCAGTCATCATATAGTGCTGAGGTAATGGTGCAAACCATTTTAATAGTGTACAAACCCATAATAGGATTAAGAATGTTTTAATTATTTAGTTAATTAAATTGTGTCTTCAAAGACAAATGTGAATGAAGTCTTTTTGTTGAACACTAAGTTCAGTTTCTGCATCTTGCTCATAGCAGTCATTTCACTGGTGGCAGTGGTAGTTGCTAGGAAGCATGTACAGCCTGGCTTTTTACAGTGGGCACCCTGCCACAGAAAAAGCAGTGCATTGCTGCAGATGCTGTGAGATAAGCAAAAGTTATCCCCTGCCAAGCGCCTGAATTATCTGTGCTAATCCCACAGGCTGAAGCTGAGGATCTGACATAGAAAAACAATAGCTTTAGTGTCACAATGGGATGAAGGTGAAGACAAAGCTGAGGTACAGCAGCAGCCTCAACCAAACAGATTTCCGACTGGAAGAAAGAGTTTTCAGAGTCTTGATGTTCAAGAGGCGTTTAACTGACTGTCAAACCATATAGATAATTTGTATGATGAGGACAACACATCCCGCTTTCCAAATTTATCAGAGTTTTGGATGTTCCTTTGCTCAGTTTATCAGTGAGCTTAAAATGGTTTTCGGGGGCTTAGTCCGCCGAAGTTCAGGACTCACCTCGGCTCCTTGCTCTCAGGCAGCGAGTTAAAGACTGTGTTTTTTCAGGCCTTGGATGATCACTTAAAGGATGAACTCGCCTGCCTAGAAGAGCCGACGACTCTTAACGAAAGGATTTCTCTAGAAATTCGTTTAGATAACCAATCCGAGATTTCTCTGACTTCTCCGCACCTTAGTTTCCCTGCTGTGACTATTACTCCGCTGAACACATTTAAGTTATCCGCCTTGATCGATTCAGGGTGCGATTTTAAATTTGTCGATCAATCATTTGTACGCCAGGCTCGACTAGAGACTGTTCCTTTGAGTTCTCCACTCAGGGTGTCCGCTTTAGATGGTGGGGCTCTCCCATGTATAACACAACATCTGAGCCGTGAACTTGAGACCAGAACATCTTATTTACATTTTGATTTACTCCCGTGACCTAACAGAGCATCGGCACCATGTACGTCTTGTCCTTCAGCGGCTTTTGGAAAACAGTGTGAAAATGTAAATTTCACAAGCCCTCAGTCACCTTCCTGGGACTCATCCTTGAAGGAGGTCAGGTCCGTTCCGATCTAGATAAGATTAAAGCGGTTCTTGACTGGCCCGTCCCGCAGAATAGAAAGGAGCTGCAGCGATTCTTTGGCTTTGCCAATTTTTACAGACGCTTTATTCGCAACTACAGTCAGGTCGCCACCCACCGTCACACACTCACTGTTAAAGTTCTGTTCATGTGGAATCCTGAGGCTAATGCAGCTTTCTGCTGCCTTAAGAAAAGCTTCTCCCAAGCACCGATATTAATCCATCCAGACCCTGTGAAACAATTCACAGTGGAGATTGACGCATCAGACACCAGTGTCGGAGCTGTATTGTCCCAACGCTTCGATCTGGACCAGAATCTGCACCCCTGTGCCTTCTCTCGACGTATGACCCCTGCTGAACGAAACTATGACATGGGAGACAGAGAGCTTCTAGCTATCAAACTCGCCCTGGAAGAATGGCACCAATGGCTGGGGGGGTCCGAGCAGCCTGTGCAGCTCTGGACCGATCACAAGAACTTGGTCTACCTCCAGACAGCAAAGCGTCTTAATCCCAGGCAAGCACGCTGGTCCCTATTCTTCTCTCGGTTTAACCTAACTATCTCTTACCGTGCTGGATCCAGAAACCAGAAGCCTGATGCATTATCCTGCCTATACGCCCCTCCGGACACCGAAAAGGAACCAGCCCCAATTCTACCACCCACCTGCACCTTCGGAGCCCTCCAATGGGAGATCGAGAACCTCATCACCCAAGCCCAAGAAACCGACCCAGATCCAGGAGACGGTCCTCCTGACCGCGTCTATGTTCCTTCCTCTGTGCGTCCCCAAGTTTTACAGTGGGCTCATTCGCAGAAGTTTTCTGCTCACCCCGGGGTTCACCACACAAGCACGTTCCTCTCTCGGCACTTTTGGTGGCCCCACATGTCCCGTGATGTAAAGGACTTTGTTCTCTCCTGTTCCGTGTCCGCTCAGAACAAGGTCTCCAACAGATCCCCCGCTGGTCTACTACAGCCGCTTCCAGTTCCTGAATGCCCCTGGTCCCACAAAGCCCTCGATTTTGTTACTGGCCTTCCCCCTTCGAATGGTTTCACCACAATCCTCACGATCATGGGCTGCTTCTCAAAAGCCTGTCATCTCAACGCTCTTCGCAAGCTCTCTTCTGCCTTTCAGACGCCCCAGCTCCTGGTTCGACATGTCTTCCGCCTGCATGGAATCCCCCGGGATGTTCTGTCTGACCGTGGCCCACAGTTTGTCTCTAGGGTCTGGAAGGAATTTGCCTCGGCCCTCGGGGCCAGGTATACCCTCCCTTCAGGATACCATTCAGAAACCAACGGTCAGACAGAACAGATAAACCAGGAGCTGGGAGCCGCTCTCCGCTGCCTCACGTCAACCAACCCCTCAGATTGCAGCAAGTTCCTACCATGGATTGAGTACACCCACAACACCCATGTTTCCACCGCCACTGGAGTTTCCCCGTTCGAAGCCTCCCTAGACTATCAGCCTCCCCTGTTCCCATCTGAGGAGAGACAAATCGCCGTCCCCTCTGTCCATCTCCATATACGCCGTTGCAGACAGTTTTGGACACAAACCAGTCAAGCACTCCAAAGAACAGCAGAACAAAATTGCTGATTCGCTGACCAGAGATGAATCCCAGCACCCCAATACCATCCTGGTCAGCGAGTCTGACTCTCAACCCATGATCTCCCCTCCCGGACCTCCCACCGTAAACTGTCTCCTCGTTTCACTGGCCTGTACGAGGTCCACTCCAGGTGGCAACCGTTGAGGGGGTGGGTGGTGTCAAGACTCAGCGAGCAGAGCCGCGCAGTTTTCTGCCGGCCCTGCTCTCTCTCCGCTCTTTCCACAGGTGATGGCAGTTGACTGGTGGGCGGGGCGCGCACACCTGCAGCGTGTTCAGCAGCGCTAAGCTGCACTATAAGATCTGCGCTCAGACAGCAGGAGGACGCCAGAGTATTAACCGTTGTTGGTATGCTTAAGCGGTGTATTGTGCATCTTTAGAGTAAACTTTGCCTTCAAAGAAATGGCCCTCAAAAGGATTGTAACAACCCCCAAGCAACCCCCCCCCCCCACACACACACACCATTTTGTAAATATTGCTACCAATGCCCCCTGGCATTTTCTAAATCCCCCCTGATGATAAACCCTATTCTAAACAGATGATCCTTTATATAGTACCAGATAATCGAAACACCTCCTCAGTTCCACCTATTCTGTTTCATGGAAAATATGTTAAAGCCTTAATAGAAGCTGAACTGGGATATTGCATATATCCAGGTCTAGTGTACCTGTTTTAACATCAAAATAAATTAGTTGTCCTCAACTGTTTGAGGAAATGATCTTTTCCATAGATTGATTGTACCTTCCAGGACCAGAATAATACAAAAGGTAATTTACTCTGTTATTACCTTCCACAGACACTCAGAATAGTGAGGAATTCAATATGCAAACCATGGTACTGGCATTGTAATGCAATGAGAATAAATGTTTGTTTGGCTTTATAGCAGAAGGCAAGAAGCACCTCAGCTGTTGATCATGAGAATCGTTTTAAACTACTTCTTGATACCTAGAGACAGCACAGCAAATCAACAAGTTCCTATCAAAGCACACGCAACACACACTCCTTCAACCAGTAACCTTTTTTCAGTGGAATTTGTAATGGCTGTGTGACTTTTTGTCACAATGTTTTTTTTATTCTTATTAACTGCATTGGTGCCATTTATTTTCCTCTGAGGCGATGGAGGTGGTTGGGAGTGAGGGCAACCCTGGCTGGTGCTGATAAGCTGCTGTTCACACACAGGCCTCCTGGAAGGACCAGATTTACCAGCAAGACGATGTCCACTAGGTCAGGGACACACATGCCCTGAAAACACACACAGAAGAGGACAGCTGAACACACATTTGTAAAACTGTACTTGGGAAGAAACCTACAGCATTTCCAACTTAACCTCTAACCTTTATGTTAATATAATATTTTTAAGTAATCTTCTACTCCAATGCATTATTTCTTTTGGAAGGCTAAGTTAGGACAAATAAAAGGTACGCTTGAAGAAAAAAGAATAAAAGTGTCCACAAGGTCATATGACTATTTAAATTTTAATAAATACTGCTGAAGAGACCTTATTCTACTATTTTGTGCTGGTTTGTAATTGGAATAAAGTAAACATATCAGATTCTGTTCTGTGTCTGTGTTTAAAATGTTAGAATACTTCAGAACAAGGAGACACACAAACTAAACTTTTTCTTTCTGAAATAAAAAGCATAACAACATCATAAGTGTTTCAGGAAAACAGCCAAAAATACATGGGGAATAAAATAAATAGTTTATAGGTATGTTATTGATTAATCTTTAAATACTTTATAACTTATTCATAAGTGTTTGTTATGCATTATTTATGCCATGATCTCGGCACTGATGCTGGTCTGATCACTCATTCTACACATCTGCTTAGCTCTGCCCCGTTCCTCATTACCTCTCACCTGATCCACCTGCACCTGCTAGTCTTCAGACCAGCCTTCAGACCAGACATCATTGCCAGATTATTGTGAGCCATTGGTGAGATTTATTCCAGCATTTCTTCTGACTTCTGATTGCCTGTTCCTGACCTGTTCTGCCTCTCGACCTCTTAGCCTGCATGATCCCGTCTGCTTGACCTCTGCCTGACCTGACCGCCTGCCTGACCCCTGCCTGCTCGGATTGCTTGTGTACCGAACCGGACCTGCTACCTGACCACGGAGCCTGCCTGCAGTCATGCCTATGTACCAAACTTGGAACTGTGTCCCGACCTTGTCCTGGATCTCCCTCTGGCGCTTCATCTGACATCTGACCACCTGGCATCTGACCACCTGGCTCTGACCTTGGATCTCTACAGTTTTAAAGTTTTAAATAAACTGTTAAAAACTTTAACCTGTTTGTCTGATTGGAATACTGGGTTCTTCTGTTCAGTTCTTAACAATTTAAGGGCCAGTAAATGACAAAACTGACCATTTTCTTGTCAAATAGTGAGCCTAATCTGTTTACCAATAGATTTAATCTCAAGTTGGTTATAGTAAACATTTCAGACTAATGTTCTACCTTCTAAGCACAAACTAGTCGGTTTTGTCTCTTTGTCACCCTTAATTAATGTGTAATAAACAGTGTTGGGTAAGTTACTTTAAAAATGTAATCTGTTACAGTTACAAGTTACTTTGTTTAAAATGTAATTGTAGTGTAACTTTTTCGATTACTTTTAAAAAGTAATGTAACTAATTACTATGGATTTTCTGACTGTGGTTCCGCTTCGCTAACCTGATGGCACAATTCAAGTTGGCTCTCGATGTCCTCAGTGCCTCCTTGTCACCAGACTTGAAGACTAAGTTCCATGCTTTTAGCGCTCGACGGACCAGTGATGCAGGGTCGCCTCTGCAGGGCATGACGGGCAGGTGCTCCACATCTCCACTAATTAGGAGGCCTTCTTAAGGAGCTGAAACTAGGAGGAGGGTGTCAGTTCTTTAACGCTTCCAGCGTGGTACTAGACCAACTCAAACCTAATGTCAGAGTGACCTCTGTAATTCTTCCTATTTCCGTGTGTCAATTTCCTTCCTAGTTACTCTGGATTCTAACCCAAGAGTCTCCAAGTCAGACCACCCAGGATCTAAGAAGCCGCCTGACTATCTGTTCGATTCTAGTCCTCTCCTGCCTGTGTTCACCTGTCTGTCAACCCTCCTACGTAATTCAAGCCTCATCTCCCCCCTCCGCAGAACTAGGGCGATCCAGTCTGCTGACATTACCTCTGTTTCCTTTTCCACATTCTTGTCTCAATGAACTTTCTCATCAAACTGCCTGTCTCCTCAGAGTCAATCTTCTCAACAAAATGACAGATTTACTGTGCATTTATAGATTTTACTTTGTTATTTATTGTATATAACAATCGTCAACTGGATCCAGACGCACAAGGTAATTCAGTTCATCATCTCTCTGGGATCAGTGCATCTTCTTGTGCTTATGGATGCTTCTGTATTTGTTGACCCCGCTTTAGCTTTATTCTGGGTGATACATTTTTAAAGGGGAATATTGGTTTGCTTGTTTGTTTTATTTGTCCGACTCTTTGGTCACATGTTTTGTAGACTGGTAAGTGACTGTGGGATATTGCTGCACATAAAGTTATGACTAATAAACATATTTGCTTTACCTAGATCCATGATTAAGCAAGTAATTATTGCCACTCAAGTTAAAACTTTATAGATAGCACTGGGAAATGATGTACCATATCCCAAAGGCTTGTAACAAACAAAGGCAGCTGTGGCAGTGTGTGAGAGATACTGATTGTTTAGTATGAGGGAAAAACAAACTGTGCTTCATCTGTGGGTTCCAAATAGAGCACACACAAAAGGTTGTTTGTTCTTATGCTTGTCTTTTCCCTGTATGGGACATAGCATTTGGAGCGTCTGTTGTTGTATTCTTTGTTTGAGCATGACATCAGCGGCATTGTTTAGTTGTCTTTTCCTGGTATTAAACATAAGTCTCTCAAGTATTTTCCATACTGGAAGATGCCTAGAATTTATTTAAGTAGACATGGATAAATGAGATCTAAAACATAACAGTGGACTTTGTATATTTGGCAGAGTTAAAGGGGAATGGATGGAAATCAGAGTATAGAATTTGTTAAATCAGGAACTCAGAAAACTCTTGAAAAGTATGGGACCAGAAAGACATTGAAACACCAGCTCCAGCATTAATCAGTAGCTCTTGCTAATAGCTGGGCTCGGAATCCAAATTAAGGAATTGCACCTTGTCATCCAATATAAATGGATCAACGCTAGGAATTTTCCAGCCTCAGATCGACCATACCAGCCAAGTAGAACAACTAGACTAGAATTTCCCAATCAGCTAAGCTGATAAATCTGACTTTTGGAGTCAAAGAAATATAGTTTTGATTTGTGCTTTATGGACAACAAAGTAATGCACTCATAACTTTGTGTGAAAAACTCAGCTCTGAAGCCCTATGTGTCTCAAATGCATTAAAATTGAGGTGCAGGATGGGTTCAAGCAAGATCGTCCTCATGGCAGCAAGTTACATTATTCCATACCCCAAATTCCTATTTTTGTGAAGTTTTTGGCATGTTAGAAGGAGGGAATGGGTGCTAAGGTGTGGGAACATGATTTTTATAGAACCAGCTCTCCAACTGGCCCAAGCACTGGCCCACCACTGCCCACACCCCTGGCAGAGAACATACCTAAGGATGCCCCAGAGTTCCCTTGCAATGATATAGAGGAGCCCCTGCAGATCAGCAACCACTCCAGTAGGAGAAATCCAGGAGAACCTGTTTCAGCTAATCACAGTGAGTGCTGAGTTAGACGACCAAGACCCAAGGACCCCTCCCCAGATAAGCTAAAACCACAAAAACCAGAAGGCCTAAGTAAATGCAATCAGTCCCACAACCCTTACCCATCCGCCCACCTCTCACAAATGACTGTTACTAAATATTGAAACTTTATTAATTTTTTCAGTTCGTAGGTACTGTTTTCTTTGCGATGCTTAGAGCTGGAAGAAGCATATAGTTGTTACAGGTAAATAAAAAAATTGATATCCTGAAAAAATACAATATATTTTGTTACTAATTTCAGAAACGGAACATCACATTTTATTATATAGATTTGTTACACAGAGGTAAATATTTCAACAGTTCACTTGTAATTTAGGTTTTTACTTACAGATAATGAAAATCCCAAAACTCTGTGTATCAGAAAATTAGAATATGACATACCAATTTAAAAACAAAAAAGCATTTTCATGGTATGAATAGCTATGTTTATGGACAAAAGTAATCGGAATAAAGGGCTGGTCGGGATTAAAATGCATCATGTAAACAAGCCAATCAGAATATTATGATATAAGATCAATCATAATGAAATTGTAATCCGAATGAATGGGGTGGTTTATGTCAATTGATAATCCAACCAATGTGCATATAAACGCTCGTCAGGCTCAAGTTAATCTAAATGTGACAAACTCACAGGAGTGTGCATGTGTGCCCGACGTAAAAGTGACATATTTCCACGTTGTTGATTGGTGGAAACACATCAGGAAGCCAAACTGTCGGGGCTCCCGATACAACCTTTCTGTTAAAAATTGTTGCCTCTCAGTAACGTTTCAACTGTAATTAGATCATGCAAGTCCAACCTGGGCACTCTGAAGACAAAAAAAACTCACCTAATACTGCTTTATTAACTTAATTTTGTTTGTTTGTTTAGCAAAGACGGAAGTACTTTTTCTGTGGTTTCTGTTTAGGTAAAACATATCTAATGCTGTGCATATTGGCCATAATATGGTCTTCACAATCATAGAAGAGACTTGACTGATGTCCAAAAGACAGTTATTTACATTAACCACAAGGAGCGTATTAATGTTCATTGCTAAATAAGCTAGTTGTTCACAGAGGGCTCTATCCAATCAGTATTGTAGAAAGTTGGCTGACAGAAAAAGGTTTGGAGGAAGAGGTGTTAAATGCAGCCTTATGAGAATTGCCACGCAAAATCCATTCAAAAATTTGGGGGAGCATGGACTTTTGGTTACCATGCCAACAGAGTAGATGTAGGAACGAACTGCTCCGGTGAAATAAAACCTTTTGATCAACTCTTTGATCCACCACAAAAACAGCCACTTTACCTATGACATTTCAGTAGTGCCTTGGCAAGGCAAGGCAAGGCAAATTTATTTGTATAGCACAATTCAGTACAGAGACAATGCAAAGTGCTTTACATGATTAAAATATAGGAAAATAAAACAGAATAAAAGTAAGTAGGAATAAAATGTAGGAACAAAATAGAACATTAAAAACAGTTGGACTAAAAAAGTTGAACTAGTGATGTTTCAGTAGAACAGTTTAACTAGAACAGTCAAAGGCAATCCTAAACAAATGTGTTTTTAATCTTGATTTAAAGGAACTCAGGCTTTCCGCACTTCTACAGTTTTCTGGAAGGTTGTTCCAGATTAGTGGAGCATAGGAGCTAAATGCTGCTTCTCCGTGTTTAATTCTGGTTCTAGGTATGCAGAGTAGGCTGGAGCCAGAAGACCTTAGTGGTCTGGATGGTTGATACACTGATAACAAGTCTGTGATGTATTTAGGTGCTAAGCCATTCAGGGATTTGTAAACTAACAGAAATAGTCTACTCTCTGAGATACAGGGAGCCAGTGTAAGGACTTTAAAACTGGGGTGATGTGCTCTACTTTCTTAGTCTTAGTGAGGACACGGGCAGCAGTGTTCCGGATTAGCTGCAGCTGTCTGATCCACTTTTTAGGCAGACGTGTGAAAACACTGTTACAGTAATCAATTCGACTAAAAATAAATGCATGGATTAGTTTTTCCAGATCATGCTGAGATATTAGTCCTTTAATCCTGGAAATGTTCTTCAGGTGATAATGTTAAATCCTCTAGGGACCCGGCCCGTTTTACCCTTAATCGGCGACCACCACTTTGAGACCACTTAAGATGCAAAACTCTGGAAAGCATAAAGATATATCAGATTATTTAATTTACCACAGTCAGAGAAATGGTTACAAACACATCAGCGCTGATGGGCTCTTGATCGGCAAGAAGCCCCGATTGCTCATCATTCAAACATTATAAAGGAGTTTAGGTTAACACCCATAAAAGGACGTACATATCCAAAACTGCGTCATCAGTAGATAAATGGTGTCAACTCCGGGACGCTATCAGACAGATGAGTCATTTCCTCGTTGTCCGGAATTATCCAAGTGTGGCAGAAAGTCCTGGGACAAATAGTTCGTTCCACTTGACCTTGTTGATATACTAACAGACCCCCTGATGATGTGTCCTAATGGCACATCACCAAAGATGATCAACCAGTGGAACAACAGCTCTCAGGCTGTCCCTCTCCAAGAACAGCTGGTGATTCTGTCCACTCCAAGCACGTCAGCTTCCGGCTTCCAGAATCCGTCTATCTGTGATCTCCATGGCAACCGATTGTGTACCCCACTCTCTGGGGTCACACAATCTCTTTTGGTGTGCCTGAATGGCACATGATAAAAAAAAAACAGCCCAGCTGTCCCTTAGCCCCCCCTGTTGGTGTGCCCCAAAGGCACATAACAACGAAAACAGTTCCAGAAATGGGCCGGACAAACCTCAATGGAAACATCTTAGCATCAATCAGCATGAATACTTCATAATTCAGCATTTTTTACTCAAGACCACAGTCCAAGCATTTTATCTACAATTTAGGGTTCAACTATTTGAGCTAGGCCTGTTTTAGGTTCCTATGCGCACATTATTTTAAGTTTACTTTAGACTAGATAAGCTAAGGCTGTTCAATAATCAAGGCCAAATTCGTCTACTCTACCTCCACCCCAAAAAACCTCCTACTTGGTCCTACACTCCACATTCCCATGGACAAACATCCATCACTTTCAAACCTCACAAATCCAAGAGTACCAGTAGGGGGCATCACAGGGCGGGCTGAGTCTTCAGCAGAAAAAAACATCTCTAAGAAATGGCAAAAAACTGATGGAGCCCAGTCTAGGGCATTCCCACTCTCGGCCAATCTGAGCGAGAAGACACCCTGTATTGAATCTAAAAATTAGCCTTACCGAGTAGTTTATGGATCTGTGATACCCATCAGATCCTGGTTCTCTATATAACAAAGCAAAAAGATTGCAAGAACTGTAGGTCTTGGTGTGTGTGTCTGTAACAGACAGTTTCCATTCTTAATCATAAAACCATAGCGATTAACTTAATGAAACATCACAGTATAAACGTCATAACACATAAAATCAAACATGGAAGTCAGTGGAAAAGAGAAAGGAGAAAAAAAGGAGAAAAATCAGTTTTGTGATATGAAAAGAGTCTGTACGTCAATAACGCAATTAAAAAACCGTCAGGTCAGTCTGAGCACGTGGCAGGCATGAATCTATTCGCGCATAAGTGGTCAGCTCAGGGTTCTCAGGTAATTGCTCCTTCGTGGCAAACAGAAAGAAGAAAACATTAAAAAAAATCATAGTTCTTGGCGTGTTACTCCCAAACTCCCAAAGTCCTTTTCTTGCTCCTCAGCGTGGACAAAAACGATTTAGTTGGATGTCATTTATAGTGTTCCTTCCTGGCTCGGGCAATAAGCATTTTATTCCCAGTAAAATGCTCTGTGAAGATGGTTGGCAGACACCAGGCCTTGTTTACTGTTGAAGAACAGACACAAGGTGTAATTAGTGTTCTTATCAGGACTCCCAATCCTTCTGTCATTTACCTTCTTCAAACACTTTCACATCCAGATATTTCCGTTCCCAATTATTGTGCTCTTAGCTTAACCTCCTTTACTGTAATCATTAGATCTTGCATTACTCTTATATTAACGGAAAAAATAGGAAAGTTCACCTTTATCTCCAGCAGCATTTCTCTATAATTCTTAACCAATTTTTTTCCCATGTGTGTCTCACCTTACAATGTCCAACAGTTGAAAAATCTCTGCAACAGAAATTTATCATCATATATTTCATGGCTACTGTGTCAAGGTTCATCTCACCTTATTTAGCACACTAAGTCTCAACAAGGAATTGTATTTAAACCTTTCAGAAACTTCTTGCTGAACCAGCTCTAAAATACCTCACATTTTTCTAAAAAGACCAACAGAAAAACCCTTAAGTTTGTAAAAGAAAGCTCTACTATATATATTCTCTACTTCCACTGTTAGGTTAATTGGCTTCTCCAAATTGTCCTTAGGTGTGAATGGTTGTTTGTCCTGTTTGTCTCTCTGTGTTGCCCTGCGACAGACTGGCGACCTGTCCAGGGTGTACCCCGCCTCTCGCCCAGTGAACGCTGGAGATAGGCACCAGCAACCCCTGCGACCCCATGAGGGATTAAGCGGTTTGGAAAATGGATGGATGGATGGATGGATATATATTTTCAGAATATTGTTGTGATGGTACTCAGAGACAACCCTATGTACTTCTTGTCTTATTTTGAAAAGCTCAACTGAGAAAAAGGAAGTGTGTGCATGCCCCTCGCACACATAAAGTGGTGATTGGTTGCTATTCAGGAAGTGGGTGTAGCCCAGGACGGAGACAGGAAGTAGTTCTGTGAATCAGTTTCAGCTTGACGTGCATTAAACCAAAAGACTCCTAGTTGAATATGCCTTCACCTAAAGCAAAGAGCAATTCTAACCCCATTATTTTCTTATTTTTTAATGATTTCTGCTTGTTTTAACAGATTGCTTTTGTAAGCAACACTGGATGTATCTTATGTCCCCCTGTTTGAATCTTGTTTGAAACAAACCTTTAAACTGTAGTATGCTGTGCAAAACGGTAATTCATTGTTTTTCTTTTAACAACATCTCCCCCTGATCATTTAACTGCTCCACACTGCTCCAGATAGATTTTTATGGGTCTTTAAACCTTTTTCAGTCATTCACCATTAGTTTAATAGATA
Organism: Fundulus heteroclitus; assembly: GCF_011125445.2. Lineage (NCBI taxonomy): Eukaryota > Metazoa > Chordata > Actinopteri > Cyprinodontiformes > Fundulidae > Fundulus > Fundulus heteroclitus. The sequence continues at coordinate 33,218,763 of NC_046373.1, forward strand.
ATACATCCACGCATAATTATATCCCCAAGTAAATCAACCCTTTAACAAGTATCTTGTTCCTGTTCTCATGTGTTTAGTTTACCCTTGAAAAACTCTAAGCAGACATTACTCTAAGTGATTTTCTTTCCTTGTCATTTAGCCATTATTACTACTGTTGCTTCTTCTACAGTTTTTCCAAATTCAGCATCTGTGTTATGTTATGTTTATGTTAGCGCATATCACCCAGTGATCTATAAATCCTTATTTTATGTTTGCACCGTCTTGTCCCAGCAGATTAAAAAAAATCCCCATTCTAGAATTTGCTTTTTTTATGTTTCATCAATCACTGTCTGTTGTGATTATTGAAGAAATTGAGTAGTTCCTCCACACCCTCTTAAATATTGACCACCTGTTGGTAAATGATCATCATTAAGTTTTGCCCTTCTTCTAATTCTTTGTTTAGCCTTATTATCTGCACCTTAAATTGAGGATTCGTGGAATTCTTTGTTTGAACACGTCTCTGTGTCCGTATTTGTGTAGGCCTGTATAATTCTGTTCTTTGCGTTTTAAGTGAGGACCTGGTCAGGATAGAGAAAGTCATCTCCGATGCTCCTTTTGGCAACCCCAGCAACCCAAAAAAATGTTCACAGTCAGTGTTAGGTTAGAGGTAATCCCTGAGGGAACACGACGTTGTCTCCTTGGTCCAACCTGGTTCCAAGCGCCTGGGTCATCGAAACACTCCCCACCTGTGACAAATCTTTGACATTTTCAAACCACAGCAGCTATTCCTGGGTGTCCCACACCCCTGTCTGTGAAATGTCTCTTGTCATAAGCCCAGGCTTTCAGTTTATCTTCTCTTAAGTGTCCCGCTTTCTAGCCCATTAACCCCAAGTTGCATATTGTTGAATCCCATTTTCAAATGTTCTGTCGTTAAGAGTCCAAGAGTGTGTTCTAGGTGTATTTCCTGAACGCCAACCTCTCCATGTCATGTTCGTGAAACCTTGTAGTTGAAATCCATCACCTGTGAAGCAAAGCAGTCATGCATAGTCCTGTTCAAGATGTTTTGTAGCACAGCAGGAGTTTCACTGTCGGGTCACATTGCAGCTCTGATGTTCCTCAGAGCCAACCTTCATGCATTGATATCATGTTTAAGCTGTTATCCTCCTATCATCATCTTGTGTCCAGGAGTCGCTTCTGCTGTCCTGACCAGATACCAAACGTCCAACTAATCTAATTGACCTCATTTCTTTTCTCTATGTACGCAATAAGACGATCGTTAGATTATCCTGGTCTAAAAGACCACTAGGTTAATAGTTGGCTAAACTCTGTTTATGTGTTTTTTTCTTTCTGGATGTTTTAACATCTAGTTAAAGGACAACTATTGTGCTATTTTGTTTTCAAACAGAGAGATAAGTCTCCTCAAACCTTTTAGGTAACTGTGTACAACTACAAACTATCTTCACTGGTGCTTTAATCCCTAATTTACCCATGTTATTTAGTAGAATAAGGCATTATTCTAATCTTGTAGTTTTATCCATTTAAATCCTTAACCTTTGCGGTGCTTTATTGATGTCTGCCGGAGTGGCAGATTTTACAGGCATCCTTATTATTTGGTTCTTATTTGCACCTCAGCTTACCTTAAGATACCCAGTGTTATGCCATGATAGTGATCTCAGATTGGATCCTGAACAGTAAGGAAGAGGTGACAAAAAGAATTCTGTCCAGCTGCATACATGGCCGGAAGGACGGCCTCTATTCCTCTCTCTCTCCTACTGAGGGCCCTTCTTCTCGGCAGGAGGTCAGCTGTGACCACCTCCTTACAGACAAAAGCCACAACCCTCTCTTCGCCTCTCTCCTTCTCTCTGCTCTCGACTTCTCCACACGCTCCTCAAGAGATGACCAGCTCCCAAGGAGGGGGGTCTTCTTTCTTCGCAGCCATGTGACGGAAGGCCCTGCAGGAGCCATACATAGGCCTGAAAGAATGCCTGGACCATGAGGCCTGGTCAGGCCTCACCGACACACCAGCCAGCAGCTGAGGGAGATTCCCGGAGCAGCCATGCTTGATCCAGGGTCTGCTAGACCCGACTGCCTGCGTCAGAAGAGGACCTGACTGAATCTGGACGAACATGTCCGGGCAAATACAGAGCTAAGTTGCTGTGTTAACCCACAATCAGATGCAGAGCAAAGATCCTGCATGCGAAACAGCTCTGTGTATTTTTCCTCAGCCTGTACAGGAAAGCAAACCCCCATGCAGCAGAAGGCTGGAATGCTGAGGAAAACCCCTGCTTGGACTGCATCCCGGTCAAAGAACGTGGCCTCCAAGCAACCCAGACCACGCCGTTAGCCACATGCTGCTGCAAGGCTAACGCTAGCCTGCCAAGAGCCAAGCGCTAGCCCACTAGCGCTAGTCAACAACTTCCCTCCTTCAACGCTCCTCCCGTGAATGGCCAAAACTGGACAAGACTGACACGAAACAAAGGACAGAGGTTTGGGCAGCGGGCTGAGGATGAAGTAAAAAGGTTTATTGGCAAACGATTTGTAAACCGTTGTACACCTGGCGTGTTGAACAAAAGGCTAACAATATAGCATTGCTAGCATTTGGTACTATGTCACTGTCGAGTGCGTTTTAAGGTTTTACCAGAAAGGTTACCTCCACAAGGGTTTCATACATTGATGGGACATTAATGTTTATGTTATCCAGCCACTCAATATGACTAAAATTAAAGCAAAAGCTTTCATTTGTTAACGCCGAGCGTCCGCTAGCTAACAGGATGCCGTGCTAACATCCGGTCTTGGACATTTCAAAAGTAGTTTGTTTTAAAGCATAAAGTGTAACTGTTCTGCGCCGCCATCCTCCGATGGTGTTATGAGCCTTATTCCCTTAATACTGAATACTTAACAGACAGAGAGTTATTTACAGACCTCTCAACTTTTATCAAAAGTTAAGAGTGGGATTATGCAAATTTTGGGGGCAGGGCTTGTTTGGGGCGGGGCTAACTGGACCCTGGAAGAGCCGGTGGAGTCTCAACTCCATCTCATTTAGACATGTATTACTTTTGTTAAAAAGAGAAAGAGACGTATTAATACCTTATTGTTCAGTTAATGGATTAAAACATAAAAAACATACAATTGTTCAAATAATACTGAATAAAATTAAGTAGTTTTAAGTTATTCACCGAATTATTAGACTGTTACACATTAATCTATGGGTTTGTTTATCATTGTAGATCTATAACCTGATTGGTGAATCAGGCTGAGTTTCATCAAGTCTTTGTGGTCAACATTTTCCCCTCAGCAGCAACACTCAAGCACACAGAGGTTCCCGCTGCGTCTTTACGCACGATCCAGCTGCTGATGTCTCCCTCTTTTCAGCTCAATGCACTTCCAGACTGTTACAGTTTATAACCACCCCGTTGCCAAAAAACGCATCCCCTGCTGTTTCATAGAAATATACACTTGTAGTTGATGTAACATTTTCTACGTGTTTACACATGTGTTCTGAACTACTAGTGTGAATTTCAGGTGTGTGGGACAATTTTTAGATTAAAAACATAGGGGGATGCGTTTTTTGGCAGCCCCATTGCCAAAAAACGCATCCCCTGCTATCTCAGAGGAGTTGACACTTGTATGACTGTATTCCTGTATATCCATCTGTAATTAAAGGACAAGGGTCAGCAAATGCAAATTCTGCCCTGTAAAACAATGACAGCGCAATTGTCGCTCTATGATCTGAAGCCCCATTTGGAGCTTTTAAACAGGCTTTGAAAAACTTTGATAATTTGCTGCTGTAATATTATAGATTTTTCAGAATAAAAAGCTAGCAGATGTGCAGAATTAAAACATAACAGAAATACAATTATAGAGCATTCAGTATTGTAAGAAAGCCCACACTGTTTCTGGATAAATAGATTATTGTATGAGTTAAGTTCTATTCTGTTTTATGCCTCTTTCCTTGTAAGTTTGAAATGTCCTATGCTCCTAAATGCACCATAGCTTTCTGACGCTCACGAATGCATCACACTGGTCTATGAACGCTGTGTCTGCACGTTTGATCTTCCGCTTAAGAAAAAGCTTTTCAGTTTCAAAACTCACGTCGGTTGTCACGGTTTATTGTTGTGTGTGAATGACAAGAGACCACAACAAATAAATCAGCCGTACCTCGGATAAAAACTTTGGATTTAATGTTGTTCATAACACCCGTACTTTTGTAAACAAATCTGCCAAATACACGCAGTTTTTTTTCACACTAGAAGTACATTTAAACGTTTTTATATAATTAATATAAGAACAAGTCGCTCCGTTGGTCATATTTTAATTCGTTTTCCGTCGATATTCATTTGTACAGAGCGAGGCGCGCTCCCGCGACAGGGGATGCTTATCTCGGCAGGGATGCCTTTTGAGCATAACACCGGCTCACTTTCACCACTGGTTAGGACTAAAATTATTCATAACTCTGATCACTCTTCCTGCTGCTCTGTTAACACGAACTGCAGCAGGAATTACTGATGGCCACAAGTTGTGAAAGAAGCCGAAACAGCTCAGCAGAAGGCGGAGTTTTGTCGTCCGCAGCCCAGATGGGCTTTGTGATTTTTATGCGTGAGAAATGCCATGTTTGCGTGTGAAATGCCATGTGTTGCGTGTGAGCGTGTGAAGTTAGTGAAATGCATGTGTCACACGGTCAATGCGTGAGAGTTGAGAGCTATGGTTATTTATGAAACATTAAATAACTTTACACAGTGTATAATTGCACAACACCAGTAAATGTTGTGCTCACAAGTTCTCCTTCGCTTGAACAAGGTTAAAAGGTTTAGAGTTTATTCTGCTTATATTAAAAAATTGGCTTGCTCTCTTGTTGATTCGTTTATGCTATTAACTGCTGCTATAATGCCTACTTCAACTATTTCGCCCACTAATTTTTCATGATCATATTATCGCTCATTGATGTAAATGTACTTTTTCCCATGTCATCTGAATTGCATACATTGTTCTTATCCACTTTCTTTTTACGTTCAAACGGCCCCTCTATGTATCCCACTCGTTGCTTTAATCACCAATATTCATAAGTTGTTGAACCTGTTTTAGGTTTAGCATAATTTCTTAAGCTACTCTATGCTTTCATCAGGTAAATTAACATTTTGGTGCAAAATGAATTTCTTTTAGCAGTGTCCCCTATTTTTTCCCGTGCACATTGTGTTTTGCGAAGCTTGTCACATCTTAAAGGCGCCTCTTTGAATGTTATTCAAACCCCTTGTGGGGTTAATAAAATTCCAAAACATATCTATATATGTTTTAGATGATTTAAATAAAAACTTTGTTAGAAAAGTAGAAGAAAATCCTTCTTATCAGCGGCTCAAATCTCATCTTTTCTTTCGGGCCAGAACCTCTCTCCCGAATGCGTTTGACCTTTATATAGCTCGCTAATAACAGCTCTGACTTAAAACAATTAACATCCTAGGGGTTTATTAATAATCTTGATTGCTTTTAATCTGAAAGTTTTCTCCTAAGCACATCCGCCAATGTGTTTGTTTCTAATATGTGTTTTGTTTTTTTAATTGTGTACAGGAAAATCTGATGTGAAATGCAGAAGGGGTGTCTGCCAACTCATCTTTATTTCGTGTTGCGGTCCATTGAAGGTTATCCGATGCCTCTGTCTTTGCCCCCGCAATTAGTTGTCCATTTTCAGTCCTCATGTCTCAGTTCAGCAGCACAGCATCGTTCCAGGATGAGCATTGTCCATGAATCTTCTTTCTCCAATTGTTGTGTCTGAAACCACAAGGAATTCTGCCAGCATTTTGCCAATATGGATTTTGTCCAAAATCAAATTATCTAATACAATAATTGTCCATCTTCATCCGTAGTGTAGTGTACATAAGTTGAAAAGAAAAAATTACAGTAAAACTTTCTCAAAACAAAATCAACCACATCGTTCCCTCTAAAACGAACTATTCTTAAAGTTCTTCACCTTTACCCCAGATCTTGATCCCTTAAAAATTTATCCAAGCAAAATATTTTCACAGATAGTTCAACCTCTTTGTATAAGTTCAAAAATGTATTTCTCTTAACCTTGTAGCATCACATTCCCAATTAAACCTCTATGCAGCTTCTGTAAAAATTACTGATTTTCTGTCCAAAATTTGATTAAAAACGGGATTAGGCAGGAGTCAAGTACATCACCTTTTTTCTCCATCCCCTGGACCACCGTGGCACCACTTGGTACTCACTTGCATCTGAGAATGTCTAAGAAAAAGAGACTAAAATCTCTCTGTTAGCACATTCCAATTATATATGCCCATGTTTCTTTGCAAGAAAAAGGCAGAAAACAGGATAGAAATGTTAATGTGAGTCAGTAGAGAGGGCAACAGTGGGAAGGGGTACATGAAAAATTTCTAAAGCCACCTTTCTACCGCTAGAAGGTCTCACTATTACCTGGTGTCTAAGTTTGTTAAAACTTAGCATAATTTTGTCACCTTTGTCAATCCCTGCATGTCCATTTTAGATCATGACTTCTTACCATACGACCTGAAAGAGCTCACTTTCCAGAGTCTTCTGTTGGAACAAAGGTGGCTTTCCAGTTTCATCTCCCATCATCTGAAAGAAGTAACTCAGAGAAAAACAATTCTGTTAGTGTATTAGGTGACAAAAGAAAACCTGGTCTTTTTAGTGTCCTGGTTGTTAATGTGATGTGTCTAAGTTCTTGGTTGGTCCAGGGGAGGTAGGAATCTCTTGTTCCTTTTCTTTCGGCATTTTGTATTAAAACTCCTTTTCTTAAATTATCTGCCGAGCAACCTTGAATGTTGTCACTTTTTTGCCACTGGTGATGCAAAAATTAAAGCAAAGGAATCATTTAACAAAGAAATAATCAAAATACACAAAACAATAAAAACCCAAAAGTAAAAAGTCTCCCAAGGAGTGTAATCTGTGTGTTCCAATAGATTATTGTCTTATAACAGTCTTTTGACTTCTTTCTAGCCCTTTGACTATGTGTATTTTACCTTTTATTTATATATAACGTTTCAATCTTAATTGGTCAAGGGTGAAACTTTAAAGCAACCATTTTCTCTTTCAGGGCTTTTGAGCTTCTAGTATTTTTCTATACATGATAAGAGTTTCCCCCGTAATTCAGCACATTGAGAAGGCTACCCAAAAACAAACAGATTAGAATTAGATTATAACCCTTCAGAAACTCCCCTTTTATTTTATTTTTGCTGATATATTTTTCATGCCCCCTCATGCCAGAACACACTGAACCCAGCCTCACCATAAACTTTTGGATGTTTACATCATGATCAGATTTGTTTATCATATCTTTTGTCCTGTTTCAGGTTAAACTGTCCCTCTGAGGCTTGCCTCAGCTCAGCATAACTAATAACATAAGATGATTTTGTAACTGATTATGCGCTAATTGTGGCCTTCGTGATATTCTCTAAATGTCTCTTTAGTTGCATTCGAATTCCAAGTAAAAAGGAAATAAAATAAATGAATAGAAAACCCTTAGAAAAAGCAAACATACTTAGTTCCATACAGTTTTGTTCAAACCCAAAGCACAGTTTTTTACATCTATTTAAATCAAAGATCATGTATATCTAAATTTCTTTCAAATGGACTGGTTTGTGATTACAAGCAATTAGATCTCAGTCATTTTTATTACTATTAGATCCTAACGACGGTTATGACAGCGTCTTTCAAAATGCCCTGGCCAACCACACGCCCAGCACAAGGGCGCATTGTAATCTTTGGTTGGTCCCTTTCTATGATTTCTGTACTGCGGTGTATCTCTACTGGGAATTTGTCCCCATGGAGGTCTCTGATACATCTGAAATGGGACATCTGGAGGGAGGGACCCCACAAACTGGTTTGCACCAAACACAGGTGTCGGGGCAGTAACCATCTGAGCTTTCGCAACATTCTTCTTCTTCCTCCTTTTACTTTGTTTGTCTCTCAGCTTTTTTAGCTGTTCAGCTAAGAGTTGTTGTTCTAACTTCTGTAAATCACTGCTAAATTGCTTCATGTTTTTTCATCCATATCCAACTGATGTACCAAAGCAGCCATCCATTGATCTAAAGGCATATCATAACTCGCAACCATTCTGTCCATGTTCTCCTTAATATCCTCGGTTTGGCCCTTTAACATTGCCTGTTTAAAGAGTTCCTGCAGCGTGTCTGATAAAAGGCAAGAGCCCGTCTGGTCTTCCCATACTTTCAACATTCTGTTCACATATGCTGAAGTCGTCTCCCCTGCACAACATGTAGTGTCATTTAAAAGGCCAGAATCCGTACTTATCGGATAAAACGTCCTCAGTGTGCTCCAAAGTTGCCGTGCCACCGGGGCCAAAGGAGCAGCTGCTCCTAGTTTGTCAGTTCCAGCAGAAACTTCAACCGCATGTACCTCCTGTGGTTCCAGGTATGCTGATAAACCAGTCCTCACATCACCAATAGCCAATACATACCCGCTTAAAATCTTCAAGAATACTTTGATCCAAAGGTGCGCCCCTTTTCTTGGATCAGGGAGCATGTTCCTCAGCTGGACACTGTCAGCACATGATATAGGGTTATAAACAACTAAATAATAATAATAATAATACATTTTATTTAAAAGGCGCCTGTCTAGACACTCAAGGTCACCGTACAGAAGGGTAAAAAACAAAAAACAGAATGTCAGAAACAAAATCAAAACAAAAAACATTTAAAAAATAAATAAATACCGAGGCTGGGACAGGGAAATTGATAATTAAAGAGAATAGGCGGCCTTAAACAGATGAGTTTTGAGTTGTGATTTAAAATTTAGAAGTGAGTCCGTGTTTCTAAGTAGGGGTGGTAGAGAGTTCCAGAGGCGGGGGGCAGAGCGGCTGAATGCTCTGCTCCCCATGGTGGTGAGACGGGCGGAAGGGACAGACAGGTGTAAAGCAGATGAGGATCTAAGAGCACGGGAGGGGGTGGGAATGTGCAGGAGGCCTGACAGATAAGGGGGGGGCTAGGTGGTGAAGGGCCTTGAATGTCACCATGAGAATTTTATATTGAATGCGGAACTGCACGGGGAGCCAGTGAAGCTGTTGGAGGACCGGGGTGATGTGGTGGATAGAGGGAGTTCTTGTTATGATGCGAGCAGCTGAGTTCTGGACCAGTTGTAGTTTATGGAGTGATTTCTGAGGAAGGCCGAAGAGGAGAGAGTTGCAGTAATCCAGTCGGGAGGTGACAAGGCTGTGCACAAGTATGGCAGCAGTGTGTGGGGTAAGGGAGGGACAGAGACGGTTGATGTTTCTTAAGTGAAAGTAGGCAGACCGGGTAATGTTATTGATATGGGATTGAAAAGATAGGGTGCTATCGAGGATGACACCCAGACTCTTAACCTGGGGGGAGGGGGAGATGGAGGAACTGTCAATAACAAGTGGGAAACTGTCGGTTTTGGAAAGGGTTGATTTGGTGCAGATGAGGAGAACCTCAGTTTTACTACTGTTTAATTGAAGGAAGTTGTTAGTGAACCAGGCTTTTATTTCACAGATGCAATTTGTGAGGGAGGTGGGGGGAAGAGAGGACGATGGTTGTGTGGAGAGGTAGAGCTGGGTGTCATCAGCATAGCAATGGAATGGAAACTGCATTCACCTGTCCTGTAGCACTGTGAGTCTGAAACAATGGCAGTTGCACACGTTGTTTTGTTGCAGGTAAAGAAAGATCAGTTTTGTTAGAATGCAGATTATATCTGGGGCCCTTTTCCGCCCTGTATTCATGTGTGTCATCGGTTTTCATAACATCTGTGTCATCTGATTCTGCAGTTTTAAGAGCGTGTCTGACTACTTGTTCTATCGCAACCCGTAGCTGGTCTCGTTTGTGTTTATCTTACCTACTTTTTCCATGTTTCGGTCTTACGTCACAGCTTACCTGTCCCCCACATAACTCCATACAAGGCACCTCCACCGAAGGTACTGATGAAGTCACTACACTCCTGGCCTTGGATAACAGTTCTCTAGTATCACCACACAGATTGTTTTGCATAACAGCGGCTGCACCAGAAGCAGACATGTCCGGAATAACTGGAGGAGTCATGTACTTACCTTGTTGTTTGAAAGAAGATGATTCACTTACCCCCTGCAGACTTTCACTCTCTTGTTGTTGTTTGTCAATGCCTGAGAAGCATATGCTGAAATAAAGTTTGGTTAGTTTTATCAAGCCTGCTATTTTGATTTCCTCTTTTTGGCATTTTTCCCGAGCAAACTCACCAGCACCAGCCGTTTTTACTTGTGCTTGGGCTAGTCTATTTTTTAACATTTGTAAATAGTGTGTACACATCTGGGCTTCTGGCGGAGGCCCCTCCGCATCACCAAAATCCCCGTTGCCCCTCATCTTTTCGCACCACTCCTCGAATTGTTTCAGATGGTGTTCAGCATCCTTGTGTGGGAAGCTTGCCACTATGCTCCCTTTTCCTGTCTCCAGCAGTATTCTTAAAGAACACCCCTGGAGCTCATTTTCTACCTGATTCTCAGCCATTCCAGCACTCACACGTTTTGGCCAACCTGCTGGGACAGCGTCCTGACCCCGGTCAAAAGAGAGCTTATTTTTTATCTCTCATGCACCAAAACTTATTATGTTCCTATATGCCTTATTATAGTGTTTTTACACGGCAGTTTTAATGAGCCAGTGTACCCTGGATGAGCAGGTTATATGTCACCTGAACAGGTGCAGTCTTACCCTTCACTTTCACTGGCTCAATGTCAATAACGTGTCACACACACACACACACACACACACACACACACACACACACACACATGCACACACACACACACACACACACTCACCCTTTCTGGCCAAGCTTCAATTAACTCTGTACGTACCCTTTTACTTACCTTTTTCAAATATAGTTGGACTAGCGGCTTCTAAAATTCTGTAAGCGAACTTTTTGAGCTATTAAAACCAAAAATCAAGTGGCTAGTTAGAATGGTTTGTCCAAACACGGTTTTACTCTTCAGCCCTACAAGGATATAACTCTATGTCTCGCAGACACGTGGACGCTTATTCATTTTTGAAGGTTATACGTCACAATTAGTAGTTACGAACAATTTTATCCACAACAGAAATCCTAGTCAGTCCCCACGTAAACGCTTCCCTGGTGCAACGCCCTTTTAGTTCCATTTCCGTTTCCTTTTTTAATTCATTTTATTAAATTTTCGCTTTCCTTTATCTTGTACGGTTGCTTTACACTGGCCAGTTACAACCCACCTCTCGATGCGCAAAATTTTCAGAGGGTGGCTTTTATTACTGTGTGCAGACGAACAGAGAAAAATTGTGTTTTCGTTGTCACACTGCAAAGGGACTCGAAACCCACCTCCTAGACCACCTATTTTGCTTCAGGGCCTGTTCCTCACCCCGCAGATTTTCACCTCAGGTGGTCATGCGCCTACCCGGAAAAGTGTCTTTTAAGCCATCTCTATGAGATTGCTAGGGACTCTAAATCCAGTTTCCGAGATGGCTGGTAGCCTTTGTGACCCTTATGGGGTCCCTGGACTTTAAACCAAAGCCTGCGCGCGCCTTACTCGTATGGTAATTATCGTCACCTTAGCAACCGGTTCATTTAAAACCGTTTCTCTGCCTCATGCAATGCAAAAAGTCCGCCCGTCCAGGAAGAAAAAACACTGGAGATAAAATGGAATCTCCTTACCTTCTGCTCGGCCGTAGTCTGTGTGTTTTTCCTCCTGGATGGCGTCCTGGCCGGAAAAACCGCAGGTGTTCCGTCGCCTTACTGGGTCCGAGGCGGAAACACCAGTTTGTTAAATCCTCTAGGGACCCGGCCCGTTTTACCCTTAATCGGCGACCACCACTTTGAGACCACTTAAGATGCAAAACTCTGGAAAGCATAAAGATATATCAGATTATTTAATTTACCACAGTCAGAGAAATGGTTACAAACACATCAGCGCTGATGGGCTCTTGATCGGCAAGAAGCCCCGATTGCTCATCATTCAAACATTATAAAGGAGTTTAGGTTAACACCCATAAAAGGCCGTACATATCCAAAACTGCGTCATTAGTAGATAAACGGTGTCAACTCCTGGACGCTATCAGACAGATGAGTCATTTCCTCATTGTCCGGTGTTATCCAAGTGTGGCAGACAGTCCTGGGACAAATAGTTTGTTCCACTTGACCTTGTTGATATCCTAACAATAGAAAGCCGACCTTGTAATTGTCTTTAAATGCTTTTGGAGGTTCAGGTCTGAGTCCATCACTACTCCCAGATTTCGTGCCTGATCAGTGATTCCTAGCTGAAGCAGCTGAAGCTGTGTGCTAACTTTTGCTCCCCCCTCTATTGGTCTAAATATTATTACTTCAATTTTGTTTTAATTCAACTGAAGAAAATGTTGGCACATCCATGCATTAATTTCTTCTAGGCATTTACTCAGTGCCTGAACTGGTTCATAGTCACCTGGTGACATGGTGATGTAAAGCTGTGTGTCATCTGCATAGTTATGGTAGCTGATGTTGTTGTTTTTTATTATCTGAGCAGGAGGGAGCATGTAGATATTGAAGAGGAGGGGACCCAGAATGGACCCTTGGGAAACGCCACATGTGATTTTTGTCATCTCTGATGTAAAGTTACCTACTGATACAAAAAATTCCCTGTCATTTAAGAAGGATTTATACCAGTTGAGAGCTGTACCAGAGAGACCAAAACAGTTCTCCAGGCGTTCTAACACAATGGAGTGATCGACAGAATCGAATGCTGCACTGAGGTCCAACAGAACCAGCACGGTGGTTCTTCCACAGTCTCTGTTTATATGGATGTCATTAAACGCCTTGATAAGGGCGGTCCCTGTACTGTGGTGAGCACGGAAGCCAGACTGGAAAGCGTGAAAACGACTGATCGTTGAAATACAGCTTTTTCAATAATCTTACTGATAAAGGGGAGGTTTGAGATGGGCCTGTAGTTCTGGAGTAGAAGTTTGTCTAAATTGTTCTTTTTCAGCAGTGGTTTGATAATTGCTGTTTTTAGGGTCTGGGGAAAAACACCTGACAGAAGGCACGAGTTAAATCAGATGCTATGACAGGCAAAACTTTATTAAAGAAGGCTGTGGGGAGAACATCAAGGCAGCAGGAGGAGGAACTTAGCTGCTGAATGATCTCCTCTAAGCTTTTGTAGTTTATTTCGCTGAATTGGGAAATTTTGTCAGGATAAGTTCCAGTTGGATACAGCTTTAGTTCTGGAGTTGATATGGAAGTACAAACTGATCCTCTAATTTTTAGGATTTTCTCAGTAAAAATGTTAGCAAATTCATTGCAGGTCCTGGTGGAGTGGAGCTCAGAAGCTACGGACACAGGAGAATTTGTTAACCTGTCGAATGTGGCAAATAAGACACGAGCATTATTAATGTTTTTCTTGAATATCTCAGAAAAGAAAGATTCTCTTGCATTTTTCAATTGTAAGTTATATCTGTAAAGTATCTCTTTATACATGTCATAGTGAACCTGAAGTCTGTTCTTTCTCCACCTGCGTTCAGCTTTTTGACACTCCCTTTTTTCACCTCTAACTGCTGAAGCACTTCTCCACGGAGATTTTTTCTTCCCGGAAACAACTTTCACTTTAACTGGAGCAATGCAGTTAATGATGTCTGAGACTTTAGACTGACAGTTATCTACTAGCTCACACTGCATGAAAAGTGTGATTTCCGTCACTATGCGGCACTGTAGATTGTCGTGGAAGTTCAGGTTAACGGCTGTTCACGGTAATTTGCAGGCAACACTGAAAACTGCCATGAATTGTCAAAAATTGACGTGGCAGTTGTCCCCCCATGACCCCCCTCCCCCTAATTCTAGGGGAGGCTTTAACATGTAAATGAAAATGTTGTGAGCTATACAAACGCAAATCAGTGTTGTAGGGGGAGGTTTCGCCTTTCTTAGCAAGACAGAGCCACATTTCTTCCTTAATGCAGACTTTAGCTGTGGGTGATTGTAGAATGGTATGTGACCACAAGTCTTACAAACCTTTGTGCCATCGCGTCTGAGCTCGTAGGTTTCAGTAAGCATGTATACTGTCATACATTTTGGACAAACCACATACTGTAAGAAGTTGTCACGGAGGACACCAGTCCATTTCCTCAAGGAGAATAAAGTCTTTGGAATATTGCTTGCAAAGGCAGTGAGGGAATTAGCACACACAGACAACATTTCCAAGTATCCACATGAAATGTTTGATGCACAGAAGAAGTGATGTGATGGCATTGTCAGAAATCTTGAAGGTTGATTGCCATGACAAAAGCATCATGGCCAGAAGTTTCATCAACAAGTCTCCTGGTTTTTCACTTGTGGACTGATCACTTCGTAAAATGTGTTATTTAGTTAGAAGTTATAAATTTACTGAAGGCTGTGGCTGGAAATAATTGGGGTGTAGATAGACAATCATTATTAAACATATATAGGGCTCTCATGAGATCAATAATACATTATGGCAGTTTTATTTATGGAGCAGCAGCTAAAACAACATTACAAAGAATAGATAGATTACAAAGTAGGGCTTTACGTATATGCACAGGAGCAGTGAAAACAACACCTATCAACGCTCTTTTAGTAGAGACTGGAGAAACTCCACTGGAATTCAGAAGAATGAAATTAGGTTTAGTATATTGGATGAAAATTAATAGTAGTATGGATGAAAATGTAACTTCAACAATTTTACAAACTTGTTGGGAATGAAAGGACATGCCAAGAATGGAGTCTTAAAGGATTATTGGGAAATAAAGGAAATATAAAGGATATTTATAGATTAAGGAAAGCATTATTTATTTATTATTTATTATCTTCAGAATACAAAATTAACAAATAGAATTTAATAGATGTAAAACAGTGTTGCTACACACTCATGAACAGTAGTTGGCGGTATGCACCTTAAAGTTGCTTGCGATCCGCCATGATAGAGAAGAAGAAGAAGAAGAAAAAAGAAGAAGAAAACAAAAAAAAAAAAACGTGTTGAGTGCTCCGCTCCTGTGTGTTCATGTCCTCAGGCGCTATGAACCGGAGCAAAGGTAAGATTTAAAGAATATGCTTTCATTCTGCGGTAAAAGGAAATAGATACGGATAGATACCGATCATAACTGTACATTTTGCTTTCACAGACTAAGCACGCCTCATAATGAGGCGGTGACCTATTTGCTCGGAGCAATAACTGCAAGTCCAGATTTACACGATGTTGATAAAGACGACATTGTGTGTAAGTGACTTGTTTTACTGTTTTCTCCTTCCTTGTTACTGTGACTTGCGTTTGATTTTTATTCATACCACTCTCATTTGATTGTTTTCCAGCCGCCTGCAAGACGTATTATGAGACGGTACGCAGGAGCTGAAGCTGCCAAGAATTCAGCTCGGAGTCGAGCTAGAAGAAAGAGGGTAAGATTTTATTTGGCGACTATTTTTCAGGTGCATTGATAGATCAGTGTTTACCCCAGGAGTTTGCTTAGGCGAGGCGGTGAGTTGGGGGGGTGACACGTTTTGCGCGGATCGACTCGCGGAGCGGGGGGTATCCATGTGTTTTTTCCCTGCCATTCACGCACGCGCGAAAGCAACAACAAAAAAACCGCGTGTTAACGTCACGTGTTGACCGCCTCGCCAAGATAGCGCTGCGGGAAACCCTGTAGATGTGTTGTGTCCATACGCAGTGCATCCCATCGCACAGTACTGATTCATTGTTTGTTTTTTTTACAGCTGCTGGAATAGAGGCAGAGTGCGCTACAGATGAGGAAGTGGAACTCTGGAAGTCCGCTACCGTCGACCTGATGTCTGGCGAAGAAGATGGCGTTGTTGGCGGGGTCTCTGGATGGATTGTACGACCGCCGTCATTTCGTAGGCCGGATCTCTCTGAACTCTGTGTGAAGCTGCAGTCCCGGTTAGAGGCGACGCCGAAGTACAGAGCCACGCACAGTAGGCGTCTGCACAACGGACCTGCCTCGGAGAGAATGCTGTCAGCATTTACCTCCAACCCTGAGGAGGCAAACAGACAGTTCACGGAGTTGTAATTTTTGGATACACATGTGTGGGCAGATCCTCGTGTTGTATTAAAGTTGTTTGTTTTAATAAAGCTCTTTCTTTGCATAAACATCTTCCTGGCAAATGTTCATTTCCTGTATAAATTCATTCATGTCCTTGATGGTAGCCTAATAATAGTGTAGTAGTGTAGGAAAACATGAATATACAGCATAATATGAATAAATAAATATATATATATATTAGGGCTGGGCAACGATTAAAATATTTAATCGCGATTAATCGCCCTGATTAATCGCGATTAATCGCGATTAATCGCATTGTATTTACAAACTCCAAGAATGAATTCAAAAGTAGTGTAAAGAGCACTTTTATTTTAATGTTCTGCTGCCATATGAACAAAAGTGTTGTAACATTTGTAGCACTTATTTTATACTGGATATTTTCAACCCATCTATTGAATTTAGTGCACTAGTTGATCTTTTCTTCATAAGAGAACAGCAAGCACTGCAGCCAAAATATGGCCTTTTTTGACCTGCTGTATATTAGCCAGTCCCTAAGCTTGATGTATCATGAAACTGTTGACCTTTTGGGTTTTGTGGTTTTTATTTTATTATTACAATTAAATAATAATAATAATAATAATGTTCAGTGTTTTTTCGCTAATCCACCTCTTATATATTTCAATCCTTATGTAATTTTGTCTGTGTTGTGTGCACCTGCCTGTTGCTTTAATCCTATAAATTTCCCCGTCGTGGGATAAAAAAAGGATTAGCTAATGTTATCTTATCTTAAATAACACTTTTTAATATATGTACTGGGTTCTTTCAAGGTCTTAATTACATGTTATGTGTGGGCTCCAGTAACATCCATCCATCCATCCATCCACTGATCTACCTGGATGTTCCCTGGAGGACTGAAACGCCTCAGTCAGTGACGTCTGTGGGTCTGTCGGGGCAATGACAGAAGTTTCCTCTCCTCTCTCAGTTTCTGTGGCTCGACATTTTCATGTTTTTTCACGTGCTTAGATAAATTTGTTGTGTTTCCACGGAAATGAACCGGCTTTTTACAAAACATACAGCTTGATTTCATTTACGGTATTAAAATAAAGCCAAACGGTGCTACTTCCCCTGTTCGTGTTTTTCCGCTGCTGCTGTCTCTCTCAGCTGTTTGTTTGTTAAGCTTGTGTGAGAGCTGAGCGGGAGGGCCCATAGACATAATATAAGAGTAGACGCGTCATTGGGTGGGTTCTGCCTATGCTGCGATGCGTCAGAGCGTCCGCCATCTTAAATGTGGCAAATCTGCAGTTACTCAGTCACTTAAACAGTATCAGAGGGACTTTAATCTCTGAATATACTTTGTATTCGTAGTATTTCTTTTTTGTAATATTACAAGTTTATTTTCGTATCCCTTTAGCTTCATCCTCCTGAATTTATTCTCCTAAAGAATAAAAATAATTAAAATAATCTAACCTGGCCCTATTACTCCAGGAGTGAAATAATTATGCAAACTGTGATTATTCTGGAAATGATCCCCCTTAATTCTCATAATATGATGTTTTTATCATAACATTATCACTTTTGTGTTTGTTAGTTTATTTTTACTTTAGGCCTTTTTTTTCTCATATTATTAATTTTACCTCTTTAATACTCACCCAAAAAGTCTGTTCCTAAAGGTTCACATGTGACACGGGTTTATGAAATAATGAAGACCACAATGTTTAGATTTAACAAATTTATCCTCCAGTTTTGCTACATGGTGCAGCCTTAGTTTATAGAAGGCAGATATAAATAGTGAAATCAGCCAGAATACATTTCCATGCAGCACAGGAATGAGGCATCTTTTCTGATTCACGTTCACAATAACAGAACTCGACTTTTTTCTGCCACATACAATATGGCGGTGACGTTGACGTGCGAACCTTCGCCCTATGATGCATCTACGTATATGATGTCTGTGGTGCAACCACTGAGCTATATTATACACTGGAGTGCTGATTTTGCCGAAAAACTGAAGTCACTGGCCGCCATCTTGCTACTCCCTACTCTCACAGAATCCCATAGGATTTGGGAATATCCTTATATTCATAACACATAAACACACACACACACATATATATATATATATATATATATATATATATATATATATATATATATATATATACGTGTGTGTGTGTGTTTATTGCAGCACAGGAATGAGGCATCTTTTCTGATTCACGTTCACAATAACAGAACTCAACTTTTTTCTGCCACATACAATATGGCGGTGACGTTGACGTGCGAACCTGCGCCCTATGACGCGTCTACGTATATGATGTCTATGGGAGGGCCAGGCTGACCCTGCGTGCTGATTGGCTGGCGCCGCTGAGCCATGTACGAGAGGGGAGGGGGAGCGGGAGAGTGCTGCTGCAGTCAGCGCGCTGCAGTCAGCGCGCGTGCTGACTGACACTGACTGAAAGCATGTGAGCAACATGCGTTAATGCGCAATAAAATAAATATCGCCGTTAATAGTCTAATGAATTAACGCGAAATTAACGCGTTAACTTGCCCAGCCCTAATATATATATATATATATATATATATATATATATATATATATATATATATATATATATATATATATATATATATATATGCCAACCAATCACGAGTAAGAACATTCAAGACTGGCCTGGCCACGTGTGGTTTTGCTGCCAATCACGAGCGATTTTACTTGTTTGAAAATAGTGGTTTCAGCCAATACTGAGTAGGTTATTCAAGCCAGACCTGGTCGCTGCATTCATATGCTAATTAGGGCCATTAGTACAGCTGATCGCTCTCCACATACGTCATAGTCCGGTTCCGACAATTTGTGGCACTGACAAACGGCGACAAGCGAGGGTTGCAAATTGTCGTTAACTGCCGAAAATGAGGGAGATCTGTGGTAGTTTACGGGGACGAAAATCTCACTTTTCATGCAGTGTCATCTACTGAGTTGCAGCCCAAGGTTGAAGTAGCAGAGAAAGCTTGAATAAAAGTTTCCGTGGCATTGTCCTTAAAAGTGTGTTTTCTTAAGATGTCCCTTTGGCAAAATGAGTCACTGGAAATTATACTTTCAAAGGTAACAGAAAAGTGATCGGATAGGGCAACATCAGTTATATTGACCTTAGAAATCTTTAGACCTTTAGTGATGATCAAGTCTAAAATATGTCCCTGTTTGTGTGTTGGCTGTTTAACATGTTGAATTAAACCAAAGTTTCTAAGTGTGTCACACAGTTCTTTTGCACTTCTGTCTTCAGGGTTGTCAACGTGAAATTTGAAGTCTCCCACAATAATTAAACAGTCATAATCAACACATATCACAGACAGAAGGTCACTGAAATCCCTAAAAAAGTTTGATGTGGACTTAGGAGGCCTGTAAACATTCAGAAACATAGTTTGTACCGGGCTCTTTACCTGGAGAGCCAAATGTTCAAAAGAGTCGAATTTTCCCAAAAACACCTTTTTACACTTTAGTGAATCATTAAACAATGTTACCACTCCTCCACCTTTCCTTTGCTGTCTGCTCTCACAAAGAAAATTGTAGTTTGGAAGCGTTGACAACAGAATAGCTGCTTCATTAAATTAATGTAACCATGTTTCTGTTAAAAACATTACATCAAGATTATTGTCAATAATGAAGTCATTAATTAACAGGGTTTTTCCTGACAGAGATCTAATGTTTAGTAAACCCAGTTTATATGACTTAGTGGTTGATGTTGTCTCTATGGCAGGTTGCATCTGACAGTTTATGACTTTTAAATATTTCTTCCTGTTTATCCTTTTGTTTTTCTTATTTCTGCCAGGTATCATCACAGATAATCCATAATCTCCGGCAAAAGGCCCAGGCTGATGCTGGAAACTGTCATGTCTGATAAACCTGCTGCCAGGGCCCGGTGTGCATCACAGATGAGTTATCCGAAGGTCCTGAACACAATGTTGCGTGATACGTAGAGGGGGAGGATCTGGGGCACTGAGGCTTTTAGAAGATGCTTGTTTAGTCACAGAGCTGCGGTTGTCAGAAAGGCTATGTGGAGAGGATGTCAGCTGTAGGCCAATCTTAAATAATTTGTTCATGTTGTGAGAAAATTCCATAAAAGGAACATCTGGGCTTTGTGGAGAAGAAGGGGATGTGGGGGCAGTCTGGACCGGTGTTCGTGACGATGAAGGCTTTTGGGTTTTTTTGGAAGACAAAAAAAAATCTCTCCTGCTGAGATCCGGGATGAATCCTTCTGTAGTTCTCACGTAGTCTCTTTCTGTGTCATCTTTCTGGCCATCTTTATCTTGTTCGGGCTGTACTGGGCTTATCATTTGTTTTGGCACTGGTTGAGCTTTGTTTTGGGACAAAGCTGATGGTGCATGGTTCACAGAATAGAAGATGTTAGAAACCAGCCATTTTGTACCTGACCTATTTAGAGAGAAACCATCTTTGCTGAACAGATGTCTCCTCTCCCAAAAGATGGATGTCATGGTGCAGCTTTGTCTGCTGCACCATGCATATATTCAGGACACTTTCCACCTTCCATACAGCTCCAGTCCCACAGTTCAGTAATCACATACACCTGTCAGTCATTAATCAGCCAGCACTCAGCACAACTGACAGCCTCCCTGTTTAAGCTCCCTGCATTCAGTCCTTCCTCGTCTGATCGTTCTGTTTACTACTGTTATTTTCTGCTCACCTCATCCTGTTCTCGTCCAGCCCGTGTTCCCTTCATCTCCGCCCGCCTGCTGTGGTTCTGGTCCTGCTCTCACTCCAGTCCTGCAAGTATTCATCCAGTCGTACTGCTAATCCTGCTGTGGTTCTGGCTTCCAAGTATTCATCCAGTCGTGCTGCTAAATCCTGTTGTGGTTCTGGCTTCCTGGTCTTCATCCTGCCGAGCAACTGGTCTAGCTGTTGGCTTTCAAGTCTCTACTCTGCCGTGCTGCTGGTCTTGCTACCTCCATGCTCCAGCTCCATCCTGCTTGCCAGCTCCAGCCATTAACAGCCTCCTGCTCCAGCCTTGGACAGACTGTTGGTTTCTTCATCCTCCACCATCCACCAGCTTCAATAAACTCTATAAATTAACTCTGCTTGTGTGTGGTTATGTGTGGGTTCATATAAATCATGACAATGTTAAAGTTGTCTATGAAGATTACAGTTGTTTGTTTGCATGTTTTTTTCAGCCATTTGTTAAGCATCAGAACTCTGGAAAAAATCTCATCTCCACACATAACGGGCGCATGAGGGCCACTGAGAAACACTTCTAGCTTACTCTAGGGGCTAGGTACTTTCCACGCCGACAGAAACAAAGAACTCAGCGGTAAGACCCGAGGAGGCGGACTCTGCGTTTACATCAATAACACCTGGTGTAAAAATGCTAGAATAATCACAAGTTTTTGCTCTCCGGACATCTAGATGCCAACTGTTAGCTGCAGACCTTTTTATCTGCCTAGAGATTTCACTGTTTTTATTATCACAGCGGTTTATGTTGCTCTGAGTGCTAATACAAAAGAGGCTATGAGTATCCTCTATCAGACTATCTCTGAGCTGCAATCTGCACACACGGAGGGCGTTTTCATCATTGCTGGGGATTTCAACCAGGCAAATATGAAAACTGTTCTCCCTCATTTCTCCCAACATGTGGATTTTGCAACTCGGGGAAGAACACGCTAGACTTAGTTTATACAAATATTAAAGGCACATGCAAGGCAGCCCCCACCTGGGCTCTTCAGACCATCTCTCTGTTATGCTAATTCCTGCATACAAGCCCCTGCTGATCAGAGCTAAACCTGTAGTGAGGAAGGTGAGGGTGTGGACTGAGGGAGCAATGGAGGTGCTCCAGGAATGTTTTCAGTGCTCTGACTGGGACATGTTCAAAGCTGCAGCAACTTATGAGGAAAAGATTGACATTGATGAGTACGCTGTGACTCTGTCAGCCTATATCAACAAATGCATTGAGGACGTCTATCATCACCAAGACTATCATCACCCGAGCAAACCAACGACCCTGGATCACTGAGGAGATCCATCAAGCGCTAAAAGCACTTCCTTAATGGACTAAATAACTTCTTTGGGAGGTTTGAGGCACTAAACAGCACTCCAGCAGTGAAAGCTGTTCCCCATCAGGAAGAGAAGGTCCTCCGCCTTGACACTGCTGATGTGTGGAAGACTTTGAGGAGAGTCAACCCGCGGAAGGCCCCAGGACCCGGCAACATACCTGGGCGGGTGCTCAAGGAGAGTGCAGGTTAGCTGGCTGGTGTCCTCACAGACATTTTTAACACCTCGCTGGACAAAGCCACAGTGCCAGCATGCTTTAAGTCTGCCTCCTTCATTCCGGTGCAGAAGAAACCTCAAGTCACCTGTTTCAACGACTACCGGCCTGTTGCACTGACTCCCATCATGATGAAGTGCTTTGAAAGGCTGGTGAAACAACACATCGTCTCCAGTCTCCCCCCAACACTCGACCCGTTCCTGTTTGCCTACCGACGGAACTGCTCCACTGAGGACGCCATCTTCTCTGCTCTTCACCTGAGCCTGGCACACCTGGAGGAGAAGAACACGCATGTGCGGATGCTGTTCCTGGACTTCATTCAGCGTTTAACACCATCCTCCCACAACATCTGGTGGAAAAACTGGAACATCTGGGCTTCAGCACATCCCCCTTCGCAACTGGCTGCTAGACTTCCTCACCAACAGACCTCAGTCGGTCCGGGTCGGACAGAACACCTCTGATGTCATCACCCTCAGCACAGGCTCCCCTCAGGGCTGTGTCATGAGCCCCCTGCTGTTCACCCTGATGACTCATGACTGCGGCCCCAGGTTCACCACCAATTACATTGTGAAGTTTGCTGACGACATAATGGCGGTGGGCCTGATCAGAGACGACAACGACCAGGACTACAGAGAGGAGGTGGAACAGCTAGTGGGCTGGTGCAGAGAAAACAGCCTGATCCTGAACGTGGAGAAGACAAAGGAGATCATCGTCGACTTCAGGAAGAACCAGCCCCACCACGCTCCACTGCCCATCAACAGCTCAGCTGTGGAGGTAGTCAGCAGCACCAAGTTCCTGGGGGTGCACATAACAGACAACCTCAGCTGGTCTGTGAACCCCATGTCACTGGTGAAGAGGGCACAGAAGCAATTGTACTTCCTGAGGAGGATGAGGAGAGCCCACCTGCCCCCGCCCATCCTCATGACCTTCAGCAGAAGCACCACAGAGAGCATTCTGACCAGCTGTCTCTCTGTGTGGTGTGGAGGCTGCAGTGCCTCCAACTGGAAGAACATGAGGAGAGTGGTAAGGACAGCAGAAGGGATCATCGGGCTCCTCTTCCCTCCATAAAAGACATCTCATCTCAGCGCTGCATGTCCCGAGCCCGTAACATCATCAGGGACCCCTCACATCCCGACCATGGACTGTTCTCCCTGCTGCCCTCTGGGAAGAGGTTCCGCAGCATTCGCTGCAGGTCCACCAGGTTCTGCAAAAGCTTTTTCCCTGCTGCCATCAGACTGTTGAACTGCTGTTGAACTGCTGAGCTATAACCCATAAACTTTGCACAACATTCGCATATTTGCACATTTTGCATCATTGCATCTCCATCTAGCATTACAAATGCTGCCGAACTCTTAGTTTTTAAATGCATTCTTGCACAAATGCCCTTTGCACAATCAAATTCTGTACATACAAATGTTTTTTAAAAATACTCACCTGTACACTGTGACTTCTCCTGCATTGTCTACATTTAAAATGTTTATTTTTAAATCACTGCTGCACCTTATACTGTAATTACATTTTTACTGCAATTTACAAGCTGTATGCAATGAAATTACGTTATGTACACACTCTGTGCATACAAAATGACAAATAAAGTTGTCTAAGTCTAAGTCTAAGCAGGGAGCAGAGAAAAAAGGGTCCAAGCAGGCAGAGAGGCGGAGCAGACCGTTTTAAACATTCTTTACTCATCGAGTTTGATGGAGTGCAAAAACAAGTAAAAAAAGAGGACAGTAGCTTAAAACTGGAAGTTATCACTATGCTGCCTCAGCAACAGCAGGAGGAATTGGAATTAGAGTTTAAATCTTTAGTCAAGAGGCTCACCTTCAAGTTAGACCAGGTTTTTGCTGTCACATGCTGTGGCAGGGGGCTGAGGGTCGCTGACAACAACAGACTGAACAAACTGATCAGGGGGGCCGGTGACGTTGTGGGGGAGGAGCTGGACACTCTGACGACCGTGGCAGAGAGGAGGATGCTGTTCAGGCTCAAGTCCATCTTAGACAATGTATCACACCCTCTCCATGACACACTGGCCCAGCAGAGGAGCTCCTTCAGCAAAAGACTCCACTTACCAAGATGCACGATGCACCACAGAGCGCCACAGGAAATCATTCCCGCCTGTGGTCATAAATCTTTACAATGCCTCCCTCTGTGATTCCGCCCCCCCCCCCCTCTCTGTAATTGACATGTATTCATTCTTTGCACTGTTCTTGCACAAGTCACTATCAGTTTATTTGGATCTAAAGTTATATTTATATATATATATTTATATTTATATTATTTTGTGTTTAATGTTGTAAATATATATATAAAAATGTTTATATCTGAATATCTGGAGTGTGTAACAAATGTAATTTCTCTCTGGGATTATTAAAGTATGTCTGATTCTTATCTGATTCTGAATGACAGGCAGTTAGAATCTCATCCCGGAACTTGCATCAGAGGATTTGAGCCAACAAGTTGCTAGCCTCAAATACACATGTGCCACGTCATGAAGACAACGCCAATCTAAAGGACATAGTCACTGACCTCTTCTGTACTTATATTTGTGACAGGAAGGTTAAAAAATTAAGAATGTTAAGTTTAAAGTGCTTGCTGTTTTTTTATTTTGCAACTGTCTATGTTGGGGCGAGAGGCAAGGGTCACTGCCAGAAGTCATGATTATCTCATTACTTTCTTTCCCAGAGGAAACAAAAACTGGGAGTGTGATTTTAAAGGTGCCATTTATTTCTCCTAGACAACAATGAGACCAGAGTGAGACTGGAGCCTGTTTCTCCTGTGGCTTTAGCATGTCTCAGGATGTTCTGTCATGCTTGTGAGTCTTTTTTTTACGTGTCCAGTATGGTAGTATAGCACTAAGATCTGTTGAGTAGGACAAGATGTTGTTATCCCAATAGATACCTAAGGCACCGACGAGACACTGTGGCCATTAAGTGGGTGATGGCATCCCTTGGGTTCTCAAGTGGATGCCCTCCTTCTTGGGTGTTTCGCTGATAGGCCCACGACACCTCCAGAGGGTTCAGCAGTGAATCCCAGTGTCCCAGGTTCACTCCCATCAACCATCACACACTTGAGCCCCAGGCCAGGTCCTTCCTCTTGGTCCATAGCCACTGGCTCCCCTTTTCAGCGGCCTTGGAGAGGTCCTTGATTGCCTGCCTGTGGGCCTTCCCTCGTACCCCCATCTCCCTGAGTAGCCTAGATGTTGAGCTGGCTATGAATCCCCTGCAGCCTACTTCCACCGGGCGTACCTTCACGTTCCATCCTTGTTGTTGGGCTTCTGCTGCAAGATTGGTGTATCTCAGCTTCCTCCGCTCAAAGACTTCCTTTACGGCACCCTCCCAGGGTACCGTGAGCTCAATGATGTACACCAGCTTGAGTGAGGAATACCACAAAACGAGGTCTGGACGCAGGTTGGGGGATGCAATTTCCGGTGGAAAGCACAGCTTTTTGTCCAGGTCTGCCAGCATTTTCCAGTCCTGTGCTCTGCCCAGCTGCCCAATGTCAGCCCTACTGGTGATGGTGATGCTGGCTTGACCCTCTCGAACAAAAAGTGTTGGCTGCCGGTGGGATGGAGGCGGGGGGAGCACATTTGCACTCCAGCACTCCGGCATTCCAGCACTGCTGCAAGACTTCTGAGCACCTGGTTGTGTCGCCAGGTGTAGCGACCTTGGGTAAGGCTGGTCTTGCCCTGAATGCCTCCATCTCCCATAGATCTTTCCAGGAGAGCTTTCTTTTCTCAACTCCTTCCCATGCAATACACTGCCCTTGCTTCGCCTGTGCCACGGCTTGTGTGCGCCTTGCTGCTTCCTCTTCCCGCTGTACTTCTCGGACCACCAGCTTGTGCTTATGAGCTGGATTGGCCTTGCTCCAAGTTGGTCTGCTAGTGCCAAGACCTGGACCACTCCTCACCTCCTGAACATGTCCCACGATGTCCCGGTGTTGGAGTTCCGCCTTTGCCTTCTCTGTAGCAGCTAGCAGGGACCACTTCCTTCCAGTGGCCAATATGGGTGCTGCTTGGGACACAAGTGGGTCACTGGAGTCTTGGAGCATCATTTCCAGTCTCACTGCCAGGCTAGTGATGGGAAGTTCCAGCATTCCTCTGCCATTAAGCCCAATGCTATTGAGGCACCTGGGAAGGTGCCTAACCCTAACCCTAACATATAATGAAACAATGTAACCTAACCCCAATATGAACTGAACATTACTTCGTCATCGGAGCTGCTGTCACCCTTCTTGTCAACACAATCTCCTTGTTTCCTTCCGTTTCTACTCCGTTGTTGCCTTTCCTTGCCCATCATGTGTTTCACATCTTTCTCTGTTTCAGTAGTCAGAAAATCACACGGCAATAATAAGTTTCTGTGCAAAATTCTCGTCTTCCCCGTGCCTTTTTCTGGGTGTACCGCATAAACAGGACTGTCCTTGTGTTTTCTAATAGTCAGTGACTATATAGACCTTGTCCTCCCAGTATGACCTGAGTTTTCCAGGTCCTCCTTTCTCCTTGAAATTTCGCACCAAGACCCTAGATCCTGGCTGCAGTTCCACTCCATGAATTCTCCGGTCGTACACCATCTTCGCCCTGTTCCGCTCCTTCTGTGCTGTCTCGGATGCCAGCTTGTAAGCTTCTTGCATCCTTTTTCTCCACTTGCTGGCATAATCACTGTGGGAGGTGCTCTGCTCAGTTGGAGGTAACCCAAACATCATGTCCACTGGCAGCCGAGGACTCCTGCCATAAAGGAGGTAGTAAGGTGCATATCTGGTTGCTTCGCTGCGCGCACAATTATACGCATGCACCACTTTGGGCAGGGAGCTCTTCCAATCTGACTTTTCTTTTTCTGTCAGGTTTCTGAGCATTGAAAGAAGAGTTTGATTAAATCTTTCTGCTTGACCATTTCCAGCTGCATGGTAGGGAGTTGTACGGGAGCCTTGGATGCCACAATACCTTTCCAGCTTAGCAAACAGCTTGTTTTCGAATTCTTTACCCTGATCGTGGTGAAGTTTAGCTGGAAATCCAAACTTTAGGGCAAAGTCTCCGAAGATCTTTTCTGCAGCAGTTTTCGCCGATTTGTTTGTGCATGCATAGGCTTGAGCAAAGCGTGTAAAGTGGTCTATGACAACCAGGATGTATTCATATCCTCCTTTACAACGCTCCAAATGAAGGAAGTCAATGGAGACCATCTCGAACGGGTGAGTGGTAACAATATTGACCAGCGGTGCTCTTGTTATCCTATTTGGATGTTTCCGCTTTAGGCAACTACAAACTTTTGTCACATAGTGTTCCACATCCCTCTTCATATATGGCCAGTAAAATCGGTCACGGATTAAGTTCAATGTTCTTTCCACGCCAAGGTGTCCCATTTCCTCATGCAGTTCTTTATATATTAGCTGGTGGAAAACCTTAGGCAGTACAAGCTGAAATCGAGTGGAGGACTTCCTAAAAAGGATGCCATCTTCATCGACACAAAGTTTGTTTCTTTCTCTAGCGAATACAGAGATTTCATCACGCCAATTTCTTTTGGCATGCTGGGGCCACTGTTTTCTCATCACAAACTCACGCACCGTTCCAATCAACGAATCTTCTTCCTGTGCTTTTCTGCAGAGTTCCTCTGCTGATATTTTGGCCACTGATGGTGTTACGTGTTCTTGTCCTTCATCATCGCAGGCCGCCATTATGACTGCAGGACACAACCACGGCCCTTGATCATGAGATGTTAGTTGGACTGATTGTGTGACAGACGAAATTACCTCTGGCTCCATCTCCTGGACACATGTCCACATGTACTCCTCCATGTCCAGGGGCATCCTAGACAGCCCGTCTGCGTCCCCATTAACTTTCCCCGGTCGATACTTAATGGAGAAGTTAAAGTCTGCTAATTTGGCTATCCAGCGGTGTGTGGTGGCGTTTAGCTTGGCTGATGTTAAAACGTAGGTGAAGGGAAATAGACCAGAGAGAACATATCGAGTTCTAAAACATGAAGGAACAGCAGTAACAAATGAAGAAAAAGTAGAAGTAATGGCAAGAACATTTGCAAAGATCCATAGTTCAGATATGGATCAGACTTATTCCAAAAGTAACACTTTAATATAATATAAGATAGATAGATAGATAGATAGATAGATAGATAGATAGATAGATAGATAGATAGATAGATAGATAGATAGACTTAGAAAGAATTAGAAAGAATTAGAAAACTTTATTTGTCATTTTGTATGCACAGAGTGCGTACAGAACGAAATTCTGTTGCATACAGCTTGTAAATTGCAGTAAAATAAATTACAGTATAAGGTGCAGCAGTGATTTGAAGTAAACAATTGAAATGTAAACAATTCAGGAGAAGTCACAGTGTACAGGTGTGTATTTTTGAAAAACATTTGTATGTGCAGAATTGATTGTGCAGAGGGCAATTTGTGCAAGAATACAGCTTGTAAATCACAGTCAATTTAAATTACAGTATAAGGTGCAGCAGTGATTTAAAAGTAAACAATTGAAGTGTAAACAATGCATTAGAAAGTCACAGTGTACTGTACTGTTAAGTACTGGTAAGTATTTTTAAAACCATTTGTATACTGAATGGATTGTGCAAAGGGCATTTGTGCGAGAATGCATTTAGAAACAGAGTTCGACAGCATTTGTAATGCTAGTTGGAGATGCAATGATGCAAAATGAGCAAATGTTTTGCAGAGTTTATGGGTTATAGTTATAGATAGCAGTGACATGCAGTCAGGGGAGGCAATCATGGAGAGAAAGAAAATATAGAATGATAACATAATGTATATTGTGATTCACTCAGTCATTTGTAATAATAATAATTATTTTTTTATCTAATTTCCTTATTTTTTTATCATATTCTCTTTAAAATCGAAGACTTTTTGCTATTTGAAACATAAATCCTTGGTGGCGCTTGGTAGTGAAGCTCCACCAAGCCAGCAATCTTGGCCTCTCCTGGGATTGCGCAATCCCATGTTAACTGCGCTGACTTCCATTCCGTGAATGCATCTTCCTGTCTCTAGATCATAAATTCAATTGTTCAAACACTTATGAACTGATTTTCCACAATTTAATATATGTGGATTAAGAATTGTGTTTTGGTCATTAAACTGTGTGTTTTCGTGTGCTGCTGGGCGATCATAAAAGCCAAAGAGCTGGTTGTAGGTGAGGCCGGCCGTTCCTTGGCCTCTAGGCAGGGGGCGCTCAAGGGGCACCGCTCCTGATCCCCAAATAGTAGAGTCAAAGCAAGTTATGGATGTATTATTAGCGAGTTTTGCTAAACAAGTAAAGCACTAAAAAGACTCTAACAGTGACGTGCGGTGAGGTTCATAGCTGGTGAGGCACTGACGTCATCAGAATCAGATTTGCAAATAGATGCATAGATTGACAGCAGTTTACAGGTTATGTTTCACTTCTGCATCCTTACACATACAAACTGTAGCTCACAAAACACACATTTCCTTAAAAACAAAACAAAATAAATGTTATTACTGTCTTACCTTTACTTATAAATGAAGTCCATGCGTCGCTCCTTCTGCACAAAAACATCCGTCACTTTGCGATAGAAGTCCTCCTTATCTTCCTTCAGTTTTAAAAGTCTATCTGTCTCAATGGAGATCACTGCCAGGGAAGAAAGCCTTCCTTCATCCGTCCTGTTCCTGCTGTATGTTTTCAGTCTCTTCAGGGCTGAGAATGACGCTCCACTCACGCTGTAGTAGCTGGCACCGTGAGCATGAGCTGGAGCAACTTTGTCGCCTCAGGAACAGTTACAACAAGAGCCTTCTCGGCCAAAAAGTTGAGAAGCTGTCCAGGAGATTTGCATTCATCCCTCACCGTTTTTGAGTGATGAATGCAAGAGAGGAAAAAAATCACTATCTCTATTATAATCTATCGCTGCACTTGACTTGCTTCCCGAATCGTTTAGCCTAGCTTGCTGTCACTTACTCTGCAGTTGAGGAGTGAACAAGACGAACGTCTGGGATCATGAGCGCCCCCTGCCATGAGGCAAGAGAACTGCCTGCCTCCCCTCGAACCTGTTCTCTGCCGTTTATAATCGCTCATTACACGAAACACGTTACACAAACACAGTTGGTGACAAAAAGCACTGTACATAAGCTTAATTATTGGAAATAAGTTCACATATTAAATTAGTTTAAACCATTTTATTGACGCCGTACAGCAACATGCTCTCTCCGCTTAGCAGCCAGCGCAGAGCCAGGGGTTGCGCAATCCAAGGTGAGGCAGAGCTCGCTGCTGCCTCACCGGCATCGCTTCCAAGCATTTGAATGGGAAAATAAGAAAATTCAGCGATTTTGAACAAATAAAAATCGAAATTGGTGAAGCTACATGAAAAATAAATATTTTTTAGTACAAACCACCGGATGAATATAACAATTTAAATTACTTTATGATTATATATTTTCTTTCTTTCCATTATGGCTGGTGAGGCACTGCCTCACCTGCCTCCCCTGACCGCACGTCACTGGACTCTAAACATACAGCCGGAACAGGACTGGTCAAGGAAGGCTTTCCTCCCTGGCAGTGAGCTCCACTGAGACTGAGAGACTTTTAAAACTGAAGAAGATAAAAAGAACCTTTACCAGAAAGTGACCAATATTTTTGTTCAAAATAAAGAGCGCAGCTGGACTTCATTTCTAAGTAGAGGTAAGACAGTGATAATTATTCATGTTTTGTTTTTGTTATAGTTTTTGAATGTGTTACAAATGCAGAAATCCATCATAACTCATAAACTGTTATCAATCAAATGACAAATAATTTAGTTTTATTTATTTTTTTAACAAAGAATCAATATTTTTTCCATGTCTCTTGGTTAATTGATTTGGCTCAACCAGTCTCCTTCAGCACTTTGCAATGAGTCTTCTCTGTAGAGTGTATATATTTGTAAATGTGACTGATGACGTTAGTGCTTCACCAGCTATGAACCCTACTGCACGTCATATATCTATTAACATCTGCATACCTTGATTCAAATGAAATGATTTTAGTCTTATTTAACACTACAAGCTACAAGGATAAGAAGAGAATATCTTCGTTGAACTTAGAATAAAAAGGAATAAGTTACGGGAAACATGTAATTCATATATTATGAGTTGTCATGAAAAGGAGTAATAGCATTAATGGTTTAAAGGTCACTGTAAATGAAGAACATTCATTATATATATATATATATATATATATATATATATATGCATGTGTATATGTGTATGTATATATATATATATATATATATATATATATATAGATATAGATATAGATATATAGATATATATATATATATATATATATATATATAGATATATATATGGGGAACAGTTCATGGTGAGGGTTTGAGGGGTCTCTGATGATATGGGCTCGGGACATGCAGCGCTGGGATGAAATGTCCTTAATGGAGGGAAGAGGAGCCCCGATGATCCCTTCTGCTGTCCCCACCACTCTCCTTATTTTCCACCAGTCGGAGGCGCTGCCACCTCCACACCACACAGAGAGACAGCTGGTCAGAATGCTCTCTATGGTACTTGTGTAGAGGGTTGTGAGGATGGGCGGGGGCAGTGGTCTGTCAAACCCGGACCAACAGTGGTCAGGAGGTGAGGAAGTGATGAGGGGTGTGCTGAAGCCCAGATGTTCAAGTTTTTCCACCAGATGCTGTGGGATGAGGGTGTTGAACGCTGAAGTCCAGGAACATGCTCAAAGGGGGCGGGGCGTAGGTGGGCTTTGAACCCGTTAACCTGTTTTCGTTTCTGGCTTTTTTATTTATTTTTTTACAACTTTTTTGCTGCTATGTCCTTTCAATGCACCCCCCACACCCACACACACACACACATACACACACACACTCCCCTTTTTGTGTTGAACAGTGAAGTGTGAGAAAGCAGCTTTAATTCTCCATCACATAACTTTTATATCGCGCATGCATCGACTTTTTCAACAATTCTCTCTTGTGGTTTTCAGCAGCAACGGCATTGTTTCTTATGGTTTAATATTGTCCATATGCCTTCTTTAAAGATTTCTAATTCTACTCGCAGTGCATGCACACTTCCAAGATTATTCCCTGGCATTGCCATGGTGAATCACGTTCACTTGCGTTCCAGTGATCAGTGATCTTTTTTTCATGCTCACGTTTAGTTGCCTGACTAATATCATCTGTTCTGAAATCGGACATGCTGAGTATGACAAAGGGAGGAAGAACTACACAGAGCAGCAGCTTTCTACTCAGTGTAGATCAGCAGTTTTTTCTGAAATGATGCTCAGAACAAAGACGCACCGCACAACCTGCCCAACCATAAAGGCGTCTGCCCAACCCATCAATCAGTGGTGCGCTCCGATCCGCACCTGGCACTCACTGAGCCGGGCCGTGGTACACCATCACACCAGAGTTGCAAAATGGTTAAAAAAAAACTTATTATTATTTTGTTTACATTTCAGCTTGGATTTTATTTACTGCGCAGCATAGCTTTGCTGTGCGCGCTGAATCCAGATGCTGTGCGCGAATGCACACGCGCGCAGTTCAGAAGAAACAGAAACAGTTTGGCGCATCAGTCAGTTCGAAACAGTTCCTGTATCGGTCACGTAGCGCATACACACATCGACACGTTTTGCCGTACGCGCGCCGACGTATCGGTGTTGCCGGACGCATCACTACTGAGAGGTTATCTCATCCTCCCTTCTCTCATGACAACATGCGCACGAGTCCTATCATGAAGTGAAAAAAAAAGTTCATTGTGCGACTTGAGTAACGTGCAGTAACGGGGTGTCGGCAATGATAGCGTTATAGTGACAGTCAAAGTAATTAGTTAGATTACTCGTTACTGAAAAAAGTAACGGCGTTAGTAACGCCGTTTATTTCAACGCCGTTATTCCCATCACTGCAGGTTAATTGGTTTTTAAACAATTTGTATCCAGTTTTGTTTCAATAGTTCAGCTCCTTCTGGTGACTCTTAGTAACACCTTCTGCTCCTTTGATTTCAGTTGCTGATGGACCAAACATAACAAGGAAAATGGTTACAGAGGTCCTAGTTAGGATCCTCTGTTTTAAGGGGGGAGGTGTTATGGCTGCAATGGGTCTCTGCCTTATTTTCCTTGTAGGGTTCGAGAGGAGACAGGCCTTCTGCATGTGGGATGCATATACCTGATTGGTGCTCTGCTGCTTTAAAGCTGCTATGCATGCAGCAGAGGGGAGGCTCTCTTCCTGCTCTCCCTCCTCAAAACCCCATTATGTTTGGTTTGGTTTGTAGCTTAACTTATGGTTGGGTTTTGTTAGGTTGGTTTTGCATTTGCTTATTTCTGGTTAGTTATTCAATTCAATTCAATTAAATTGTATTTATATAGCGCCAAATCATGAAACATGTCATCTCAAGGCACTTTACAAAATCAAGTTCAATCATATTATACAGATTGGGTCAGATTATACAGATTGGTCAAAAATGTCCTATATAAGGAAACCAGTTGATTGCATCAAAGTCCCGACAAGCAGCATTCACTCCTGGGGAACCGTAGAGCCACAGGGAGAGTCATCTGCATTGTACATGGCTTTGCTGCAATTCCTCATACTGAGCAAGCATGAAGCGACAGTGGGAAGAAAAACTCCCCATTAACGGGAAGGAAAACCTCCGGCAGAACCGGGCTCAGTATGAACGGCCATCTGCCTCGACCGACTGGGGTTACAGAAGACAGAGCAGAGACACAACAAGAGAGACAAAAAAGCACAGAAGCACACATTGATCTAGTAATCTGTTCTACATTAGATGGTAGTAGCGGGTGAGCCGTCTTCTCTGGATGATGTCACAGTTAACAGAACGCCAGACCAGGTGTACCTACTATGAAGAAAAAGAGAGAGAGCAAAAAGTTAAAAGCTGAAATGACGACAGTCATTTCAATGTAATACAATGCAAAACTGGAGAACAGTAGACTGAAGAACAGTAGAAATCAGTAGAGTGAGAAAATTAGACCCAGATGTCCTCCAGCAGGGTCTAATTTCTCTTTACACACATTTCCGAACCCAAAAAGTCCTGGTGTTGTGCGAAATTCAGTTCCCCTCTGTGTCGGGAGCTGCAGCCAGAGAGGCGGGGTTTCACGGCGCTTCTGATCGGTTTCTCTGTAAAACAACTCATATAATCATGTCAAGATTGTAACATTCAGTTTAATCGGCAGCTGTTGTTTACAAAATTTTAAAATAAAAATAAATAAACGCTGTCGTCAGGCAGCTAAAATGTCCAAATTCTCTCCTCCTCTAATGCATGGTCACTAATGCATGTATTTCCGAGTTGGTCGATCTCAGAATCAAGAAATACTTTAAACTATGGTTTAGGGTGTCCTGGTGCCAAGAGCACATATGGACACCCTTATGCTTGAACATGGTGGGCAGAGAAGTTCAACAACAGAACACCACTTGGGTTCAGATCAGGCGGATCGTTCCTCCCAACCACGCCCCTCCAGGTCTCCCTGTCATTGCCCATATGAGCGTTGAAGTCCCCCAGCAGAACAAGGGAGTCCCTAGGAGGGGCACTCTCCAGTACCCTCTCCAAGGACTCCAAAAAGGGTGGGTAATCTGAACTGCTGCTTGGTGCATAAGCACCAACAACAGTCAGAACCCGTCCCCCCACACGCATGCAGAGGGAGGCCACTGTCTCATTAACCGGGGTAAACCCAAACCTACAGGCACCGAGATAAGGGGCAATAAGTATGCCTACTCCTCTTTGGCGCCTCTCACCAGGGGCAACGCCAGAGTGGAAGAATATCCAACCCCTCCCATGGAGACTGGTTCCAGAGCCATACATCTAGGTAAGTGCAACTATTTCTAGCCGTAACCTCTCAACCTCGCACACCAGCTCAGGCTCCTTCCCCACCAGGGAGGTGACATTCCACGTGCCAAAAGCCTGCTTCTCCAGCCGAGGATCCGAACACCAAGGTCCCCACCTACAGCTGCCATCACGCAATGCACCAGACCCCTTTGGTGGTGAGCCCATTGGAAGGGGGACCTGTCTTGATGCAGCCTGAAGGCTGCATACTGAACATTTCTCGCTCCGTCTCCAGTGCAGTCCTGATTAGGAACACCTGTCAGGCTGCAATCATCATGGACTCATTCCACCTGCTCACTCCACCATATAAACTCACCTCAGTTTGTCCATGGTTACCGGTTCGTCTCCGGTCCTCTGAACATCATGCCTGTCCTGTTCCTGCTCGTGTCCTGGTCCTGGTCCTGGTCCTGTTCCTGTCTGCCAGTTCCTGCATCCCTGCAACCTCCGTCTGGTAAATGACTCTGGCTTTCATCATCCACTTCTTGCTGCTTCAATAAACTCTGTAAACCAGCTCTCTGTGTGTGTGTGTGTGTGTGTGTGTGTGTGTGTGTGTGTGTGTGTGTGTGTGTGTATGTGCTGTGTTCTGGGTTCATCCAAGACAAATCAAAAACCCATGTCTCCTCTTCAGGCTGTGCCTGGCCGGACTCCATAGGTGAAAGCCTGGCCACCAGGTGCTCGCCAGCATGCCCCACCTCCAGGCCTGGCTGCAGAGTGGGGCCCCGGTGTCCCGCGTCGGGGCGAGGGAACATTGCTTCCATTTGTTTCATTCATCATTAGAGGTTTTAGGGTTGCTCTTTGTGTGGTTCCTCACCTAGGACCTGTCTTCTTTGGGTGACCCTACTAGGGGCATGAAGCCCCTGACAGCATAGCTCCAAGGGTCATTGGGGAACTCAAACCCCTCCACCACGATAACGGGGAGGGGTTTGAGTGCCCCACGATAAGGGTCAAGGTGATCCTTGAAATGTGGAAAAAAAAAACAACATAATAATTCTTGACATGTGAATAAAACCCCCCATAAAAAAAACAATAAAAAACATAAAAACACAGAGCATGAGAGGATTTTCGAGCATCTGCCTCTGTACCATGGAAACACCACCATGTAAAATGATGTGTTGATGCCTTTAAGCCCAAACCTTTGAAACAGAATCTTCACTTCATCTGTCATACTTATTTATCACAAATATCCTCAACACAAATTTGTACCTTGGAGCATCATTTTGGTGGTATCTTTACAGAATAATTTAATTTTATTTAATAAATGTCCTTTGATCACATTTATTCAGTCAGTGCATAGTTCATGAAATTCAATAGAGCCCCCTTTCCTAAATAACTCTTCATTCTGTATGGTGATTGCTCTTTTAATGAAACAGTTTTTTTTCATATTACTGCCAGTCATTCAGTCTTCAAACAGCCTTTCTCCCCCTGAACCTAAATGACACGGAACACATGTTTTCCTACAACCTGATGTAACGTGTTTTGTAGCACACACCTTCCGACCACTCAAACACACTATGCAGGGAGTGTCAAAGTGCACTTTGCCCATGTTCATATTCATTTCTCCCTGATTAGGTCTTTCTCGTGTCTGATTACTCCCAGACAGGGCACTGTGTCTGCTCATTTCAGAATACATCATAAACAATTTACACATCATTAGTTTTGTTTTGATCATATTTGTTTGACAAAATGTCTTCCTGCATGGTGAGTGCTGGGGTTATTTACCCCATTTAGATGCCTGTGGAATTCCATGCAGGGTGTACTCTGCTGCATTGTGTGATTAATTATCATGGATTTAAACAGAACATTTAATGGTACTAAAAAGAGAGGGGTAAATGTATTCTGTCTGTCGGGGATGACTATTATAGAACTTGCATGGTACATATTATTTATATTTGCTGCTGAAAAAGCAGTCTGTGTCATAAGGTAATGCATGTAACTTATTCCATATTTGAAAAAAAATCACAGACACTGTAGCAGTGGCAAAGCCAGAAATTGCTCTTTAGCCAGGCCTAATAACAAAATCGGTGGGCCAAATAATATAATTGAAAATAAGTTTATTTGTAAGTTCCACGTTTGCTTTAAAAGATGTGTCTATATAGGTCAATACCAGAAACCAACAGAAACTGTCATGGTTTTTGCCAATAATTTAACCCACATGCAGAACATACTCAGGAAACTAACACAGTTTTTAAAGGTTTATTGAGGGAAATTATGCAAATTATCAGTAATCTGGAAATGGGAGCTCAGACCAGGGGCAGCAGAGGCTCTAGAAAGGAATGGACAGTTAGGGACTGGATGAAGAAGGAATATTGCAGAGAAGAATGATCGAAGGCTTACTGGAGTGAAGGTGGAGATCCGCCGGGAGGAATGAGCGAGGTCTGTTCCAGGAGGCAGGTGAGTCTTCAAATGGATCTAAATCTTGAGAAGGAAAGCACGGTGGAGAGTCCAGTTGTTACTTCAAGACTGGACTATTGTAATTAGTGTTGCACCAATACTGATACCAGTATCGGATGGGGCCCCAATCCAGCACTAAAATGGTGGTATCGGTATCGGCGAGTACCAACAAATAGGGCACCGATACCATTTTGATGTTTGTATGTTACTTGAACGCAGCCTTCTATCGCCCGACTAGTATTATACATGTTATATAAGTTCATGAAAGTTGCACTATTTTGGCATTTGAGAGCCAAAACTCAGCGTTTAAAAGAGATTATTCAATTATTAATGTAATTAATGTTGCACTACTATTATACATGTTATAATTTCACGAATGTTGCACTATTTTGGCCTTTGAGAGCCAAAAGTTTATTCAACTACTGGAGTATATCAGGATCTAATTTTCTCACTATATTGAGTTCTACTGTTCTTCAATTATGCATTATGTGTTGTCATTTCTGCTTTAACTTTCTGTTCTCTCTCTTTTCTCTTCATAGTAGGTACACCTGGTCTGGCGTTCTGTTAACTGTGACATCATCCAGAGAAGACGGCTCACCTGCTACTACCATCTAATGTAGAACAGATTACTAGATCAATGTGTGCTTCTGTGCTTTTTTGTTTCTCTTGTTGTGTCTCTGTTCTGTCTTCTGTAACCCCAGTCGGTCGAGGCAGATGACCGTTCATACTGAGCCCGGTTCTGCCGGAGGTTTTTTTTCCCGTTAATGGGTGGTTTTTCTTCCCACTGTCGCTTCATGCTTGCTCAGTATGAGGGATTGCAGCAAAGCCATGTACAATGCAGATGACTCTTCCTGTGGCTCTACGGTTCCCCAGGAGTGAATGCTGCTTGTCGGGACTTTGATGCAACCAACTGGTTTCCTTATATAGGACATTTTTGACCAATCTGTATAATATGATTGAACTTGACTTTGTAAAGTGCCTTGAGATGACATGTTTCATGATTTGGCGCTATATAAATAAAATTGAATTGAATTGAATTGAACTATTGTCACCCATTCCAGGTAGGCAATAAAAAGTTATACTACTCTAAGTAGTATGCAGTTATTCATATATACACACACACACACATCAATTTCAAACAGATGGTATCGGTATGGTATCGGTGTCAGCCAATACTGCACAGCCAGGTATCGAGTATCAGTATGAGGGCCAAAAAATGGCATTGGCGCAACACTAATTGTAATTCTTTATCAGGAAGTCCTCAAAATGTTGTTCAAAGACTTCAGCTGAGCCAAAACACTGCAGCAAGCTTTATGATTAAAAGTAAAGAGAGATCATATTTCTCCTAATTTTGCTTCCCTTCATTGGCTTCCTGATAAATCAAGAATATAATTTAAAATTCTCATTCTCACATAGAAACCCTTAATAATTATGCTCCTTCATACATCTGATTGCTCAATGTGTTCTAAACAGATCACTCTAGGAAACCTAGATGGTTCCTATAGTCTAAAAGTAGATTGGGAAGCAGATGATCTATCTATGAGGCTATACTCCTGTGGAACCAACTCCCAGTTTTAGTCTGTGAGACAGACATCCTGTCTACTTTTAAGTTTAGGATTAAAACTTTCCTTTTTGATAAAGTTTATAGTTTATACAGGGGTTGGACAATGAAACTGAAACACCTCTCATTTTAGTGTGGGAGGTTTCATGGCTAAATTGGACCAGCCTGGTGGCCAGTCTTCATTAATTGCACATTGAACCAATAATAGCAGAGTGTGAAGGTCCAATTAGCAGGGTAAGAGCACAGTTTTGCTCAAAATATTGCAATGCACACAACATTATGGGTGACATACCAGAGTTCAAAAGGGACAAATTGTTGGTGCACGCCTTGCTGGCGCATCTGTGACCAAGACAGCAAGTCATTGTGATGTATCAAGAGCCACAGTATCCAGGGTAATGTCAGCATACCTCAAGAAGGATGAACCACATCCAACAGGATTAACTGTGGACGAAAGAGGAAGCTGTTTGAAAGGGATGTTCGGGCGCTAACCTGGATTGTATCCAAAAAATATAAAACCACGGCTCCCCAAATCACGGCAGAATTAAATGTGCACCTCAACTCTCCTGTTTCCACCAAAACTGTCCGTTTTCCACAGGGTCAATATCCACGGCCGGGCTGCTATAGCCAAACCTTTGGTCACTTGTGCCAATGCCCTAAAAAAGCGTACCACCCAGACTGTTGCATGCCCAGAGTGAAGCATTGGGGTGGATAAGTGATGGTTTGGGCTGCCATATCATGGCATTCCCTTGGCCCCATACTTGTGCTAGATAGGCGCGTCACTGCCAAAGACTACCGAACCATTCTGGAGGACCATGCGCATCCAATGGTTCAAACATTGTATCCTGAAGGAGGTGTCGTGTATCAGGATGACAATGCACCAATACACACAGCAAGACTGGTGAAAGATTGGTTTGATGAACATGAAAGTGAAGTTGAACATCTCCCATGGCCTGCACAGTCACCAGATCTAAATATTATTGTTTTGTATTGAGCCACTATTGGGGTGTTTTGGAGGAGCGAGTCAAGAAACATTTTCCTCCACCAGCATCACGTTGTGACCTGGCCACTATCCTGCAAGAAGAATGGCTTAAAATCTCTCTGACCACTGTGCAGGACTTGTATATGTCATTCCCAAGACGAATTGATGCTGTATTGGCCGCAAAAGAAGGCCCTTCACCATACTAAAAAATGATTGTGGTCTAAAACCAGGTGTTTCAGTTTCATTGTCCAACCCCTGTAGATTATCCTGAGCTATCTGTGTAGTTATGCTGCTTTAGGCTTAGACTGCTGGAGGACGATAAGACCTATTTCCTTCACTCTGCTGAGTTCTCCACCCTGTCAGCGGTGACCCACCTTTGGTAGACCTAGCTCTTCACCCCTAAGACGACCCACACTTGTACTTTAGAGTGTGTTGAATATATTACGCAGGAAACAGAAATCTATACTTTAACTTGTTCAATCTAGGAAAGTCAGAGAAATGTTTACAGACACATCAGCGCTGACAGGCTCTTGATTGGACACGACGCAGGGAAAAGGAATATGGCAAGAGCCCTGACTGATCCTCCAATAGGCATTATAAAGAAGTCTAGGTACACGCCCATGCAAGGGATGTACACTTCCTCACATGTCATCAGTAAAATAATATGTCACCACTGGGGTGCCATATCTGATAAATTGTGCCTTAGCCTTGTGTCCCAGACTATCTAAGTGGGCATGCAGCTCCCAGGATAACTGACCGTTCCACTTAAACATCCCATTTCTAACATACTGTTCTCCAGTTTTGCATTATTTCTTGTCATTTAAACTTTTAACTTTATGTTCTCTCTGTTTTTTGTCTTCACAGTAGATACATCTGGCCTGGAGTCCTGCAGAAAACACTAGCACGATACCAGCACGATGAATCAGTTCAAAATATATTTATTTACAAAGCGATTTTGTTTTAAGAGGCAAGTTAAAACATGGCTCAGGTCTAGCAGGCTTAGCAGTGTCTGTAAAGTGGAGTAGGTCTTCTAAGACCTAGTCTACATGTAGCGGGATATCTGGGAAAAGAAATACATTTTTATGTGGTTAGGCCTTTCATTCACATGTAAACTCCATTTTACATCTTTGAAAACAAACTGTTGTGCTCAAAGTTGAGATTTCTAAAAAAGTGTTTTTGAGCCTGCATGTGAGTATGACAAGATGGACTTTTAGGGTCCTGCACATCAGTCTGTGACAACTAATGCAGTGCTGACGTCACATGTGCAACCATTGTTATAGAAATGGCCATGCAGTAAAGTAAAAAAAATAATACCATCAGACAGGTGCTGATTAGTGTTGTGATTGAATGTTTACAATATTCTATTCAATTCAATTTTATTTATATAGTGCCAATTCATGATACATGTCATCTCAAGGCAATTTACAAAGTCAAATTCAATCAAATTATACAGATTGGTCAAAAGGTTTCCCATCTAAGGAAACCCAGTAGATTGCATCAAGTCTTGACAATCAGCATTCACTCCTCATGAAAGAGCGTAGAGCCACAGGGACAGTTGTCTGCATTGTTCATGGCTTTGCAGCAATCTCTCATACTGAGCAAGCAAAAAGCGACAGTGGAAAGAAAAACCACCCATTAGAGGGAAGGAAAAACCTCCATCAGAACCAGGCTCAGTATGAACGGTCATCTGCCTCGACCAACTGGGGGTTACAGAAGACAGAGCAGAGACACAACAAGACAGACAAAAAAGCACAGAAGCACACATCCATGAATCCTTTCTATGTTATATGCTGGGTGCGATTTGCTGGGGGGGGGATTTACCCCCACTCTGTTTGTGACGCCCCCCCCCCTCTGGTCATTCATGTTTTATCCCTGGGGGGGATACCCCCCCCCCCCCCCCGGTCTGAATAAGTAATATTATGGCTAGAGACTGTAGCAAAACAGACCCACGCTCACTGTTGCACAGACTGTTTATGTCATACGACTTTGGGCTTGTTTTATTCTAAAGGCACTTGTAAATTTCATGAGTCACGGGTTGCGTTTTTTTTTTTGGGCACGTTTCTGAAAGTGAAATTGTTTATCTGGGCTCTAAAATAAGTGATGAAACAGCGGTTATTAAGAGACCTGCCTGCACTAGACACTTTGAGTGTTTCCAGCTGAAATATCCTTCCGCCATAGGAGCCGACGGTAGTAAAGGCAGACAGAGCAACTCTGCAGTTTACAGTACAATAACCGGTGATAACTGCTGAAAGTTATCACCGGTTTTAAACAAACATTGGTTCTGAAGATAACTTTTTAACATGCTGATAACATTGCAGAAACCCAACCCATAAACCGTACTTTAATGCTTATTAATTTGTTTTCTTTGTATTTGACAAACTAAGGCTGAATTACGTTGCCAAAGAAAGACCTGGAGTTACTAAACAGTTGCTAAACAGTCTCTTTCAGGGTATTAAGCTCCTGCCCAGTTGGAAGCAAAGTGTAAGACTGGAATGACCTGGAAATTTAAAACCTTTTTCCATGCTTAAACTGTATGAATATGGATATAAACAGCAAGCAAAAATATTCAAAGAAATTATTGTTGTTGGTGTGAAAGCTCAGAATTAGATGTGTGAGAGAGAGAGAGAGTGAAGAAATGAACAAAACTTATGACTTTATTGAAATGTAAAATTTTTATTAATTTATATGTATATGCCTAATACCATGTCTATCTTTGTTTAAGAGCCAAAAAAAATATATCGGCATGAAAATAGGTATTTATTTACAAATTTAATTACACATTGTGTAAACATCAGGGCGTCATGATTAGTCATTTAGCCATTATAGTCCAGAGTTTAACATTTGGCACTAGGATGTTTTCATTCCAATTCTCAAAAGTGCTTAAAAAATAACAAAATAAAAATATTTTTTGTACAAGCATGTATTTTATTAGTGTCATTTATTGCAAAATTGCTTATTAAAATGTCCAAACAGGCTACTGCACTTTTAGAAATAAAAGGATAAAACGTAAAAGGAAATAAAAGGATAAAAATTTATTTGCAATTAATCTCGAGTTAACTATCGACATTATGTGATTAATCGATTCAAATTCAAATTTTTAATCATTTGATAGCCCTAATATAAATACATGTCTTGTGTCCTTCACATTTGTTAATTTAATTTTTTGTTGTCTGTTTTTAAAGAGTATTAATACGTTTTCTGCTCGAAGCGATTGAGGTAAACTAATACCCACTCCCGAGTCCACACAGTACAGTCGATGGTTTAAAACAATAGTCTAACCTACTGGATCTAAAGTCCCTTAAATGAAAGTTGCGCCAACTCAGCAAGTGCCGCCATTTTGGGTCTAAACTTGCCACAGGCAGGCACTTTAACACTGTTATGTTATGCGCGTTTCGCACCTTCTAATACCCTTCAGGCAGGTGTTCTGAATAAAACACAACTGAGTGTTGATGATCACCTACTAGGTATCCAGAAAAGCTGATATTACATTTTAATAAGACTTGAGAGAGACATTTTTAAGTGAACTGTATACTTCTCTTTTCCTGTCTTGAAGTCCAGAATTGATCCCATAGGACAAAAATCAGACACACATTATGCTACGCAATAAATTTTGTTTTATCGAGATCATTATGACCCTTAAACTGATTACAGTGTCTGTCTTTAAGAAGAAAATACAACAGCACTGGCTGAGTGGTAAATGTACTA
The DNA here is from genome assembly GCF_011125445.2 of Fundulus heteroclitus. Lineage (NCBI taxonomy): Eukaryota > Metazoa > Chordata > Actinopteri > Cyprinodontiformes > Fundulidae > Fundulus > Fundulus heteroclitus. The sequence continues at coordinate 33,262,410 of NC_046373.1, forward strand.
GTAGTAGACTACTATAGTAGGCCACAAGTATTTAATATTCACCCAGATTTGGCCTACTTAGTGCACATTAGCGTGGTCTATATGAAAATTTCATAAGAAAATTTCACATAAAATATCGGACGGTCGGTGAAAATCAAACATGTTTGTAATTCAGTCGGCAGTCGTGAGGTTTTCGTGAGCGCATCCTGCTGTTCAAGCAGAGCTACGAGGGGGCGCCCTCCCCTCCTCTCCGTCCCCTTTGCCAGGGGAGGGAGGGGAGCAGGCATCCCCAAAGCAACCACCGCCTGGCCCGGGACCCGCGGGGCCCGGACGTCGGCTCGTGGGGGGGTTGGGGAGGGCAAGCGCTCCGGTCCGCACGCTCCGGTCCGCCTGTTTCGGCACGCCTCCGCTCGCGGGGCGGGCCGGGCGACCTGCCGTGCCGCGCGGCCGCCGGTGCGGTGTGTGAGCTGGGCTCGACCCCCTGCTCTGGGTCCCTGTCACCCAACGTCGCTCGCCTGCCTCTGCCACCACAGCGAGCGGTCCCAGAGGGGGCACAACGTACAGTGTGAGCAGCATAGACATAATATAAGATAATATATGCATAAGATAATATATACATAATATATGTCTGTGGTGAGCAGTCCGGTCGCGTCCGAGCATCGCGCCGCACAGATGGTGAGCGGTGAACTTTTTAAACCCCGCGGTTCCGTCGTACAGTTTGAGATGTATATAAGTACCATTACTGAAAAACTCGTACAGTGTATGCCCGGCTTAGCGGTTGGGGACTGGCGGGGAGAGACAAGCTTTGTGCGGCTTTTTTTTTTTTTTTATATTGGCGAGGCGGCCACCTCACCAAACTTAGCGCTGCGGGAAACCCTGACTTCAGAAAAAAAAGCCCACATACCTCACACAAGCGAGAGTTTGTTGTAGGTCTCCAAGTTTTGTTCGTCTCTTGGTCCAAGCGACTGACTGGTTGATCCACAATAAACGCCGCTCTTCATCGCTTGGAAAACGGAACATCCGCGTCCCTTTATCAGTGCTGTTGCTGCAGCCGTGGGCACAACACCCTGGCATGGTGGCTTATTTTCGAAATAAAGAAATACTCGAAATAATCAGGAGTAAAAATAAAAGAAATCGGTCGCTCGCAGTGTTGTAAACGCGCTGAGCTTAGCTGAGCCTAGCTGAGCCTAGACCCAAAATGGCCGCAGGAGATCACGTGACTCGATAAAAATGGAACGCCCATGACGCAACTTTCATTTAAGGGACTTTAACTGGATCTAGCTAGCTACCTGAAAGAGCAGCTGCTAGCTAACCAAGTAATGAATGAGAACGTGTGGCAGCATGAACGTCAACATATGACAAGTATTTTGTCATATTTCGGCCCGAAAAATCAACAGAAAAGGTCAAGAGTAGATGACGGGACAAACAGCCATGGTAATGTTACAGGACAAACATTTTGTGGATGATGAAGATTTGCAGGCAGCGTCACAAGACAAGAAGCAGCAGCAGCCGATTTCTCCATCCTCCCGCCCAGGACAGGTTGCATGCTGTCTCGAGCCAGACAGCATGCAGGCCACATAACCTTGTTGTTATGTTCATTTATAAAACACTTGAAATGATCCCCCCCTCTGGTTTTTTTGCAAATCGCACACTGGTTATATGGTAATAGCGGATGATCTGTCTTCCCTGGATGATGTCACAGCTAACAGAACGCCAGACCAGGTGTACCTACTATGAAGAAAAAAAATGCCAAAATGAGAGCAAAAAGTTAAAAGTTGAAATAACAACAAACAATACAAATTGGAGAACTGTAGGAGAGTTCTGATATATGATGGAGCTTAATTATTAAGGGTTTTATACACAGGAAGCCAATTAAAGGAAGCCAAAGTTGAAGAAATATGATCCCTCTTGTTGATTTTCATCAGAACTCATGCTGAAGCATTTTGGATCAGTTGAAGGTTTTAAACTGGATTTCCTTGGATTTCCTGATAGTAAAGAATTACAAAAGTTCAGCCTTGAAGTAACAAATGCATGGATTAGTTTTTCAGCATCTCTCCTGACAGAATGTTTTTATTTTGCAAATATTCCGGCAGTGAAAAAAGGAAATCCTGGAAACCTGTTTAATATGGGATTTAAATAACATGTCTTGGTCAAAAATAACACAAATACATTTTCACTTTACTACCAGAGGCCAAGTCAATGCTATCCAGATTAGGTGATTGATTTATTGATTGAAGTTTATTTTTTGAGGACTCAGGTTCCAAAGGTGACAATTTCTGTCTTGTCAGAATTCAAAAGCACTGATTAGACAATATGTATCTAAACAATGTTAAACTGGACAAATTCACTGTTAATCCATGCATCTCCGGTTGTTTATTTTCAACTGACGTTACCTCTGCACCACACACCTTGATATAGAGACTTAAAAGTAAAAGCATGCATGGGAAGTTATAAACATTACAGTTGGATCAGACACCTTTTGCTTAATCAGTTTTACGAACCCAGATGCTCCAATACGTTGAGGTGCAAAGGAGAAAGAGCGCTTGGAGGTCAGCTGTTTTACACCAGCTGTTCAACATCGCTATTATTTTGAAGACAAGGCAAGGCAAATTTATTTGTATTGCACATTTCAGTACAGAGACAATGTAAAGTGCTTTACATGATTAAAATATAGGCAAATAAAACAGAATAAAAGCAAGCAGGAATAAAATGCGGAAACAAAATAGAACATGGGAGAATAGAAATTAAATGCAAACAAGTAAAAACGGACTACAAAGTGAACTAATGATGTTTCAGTAATACAGTTCAATTAGAACAGTTGAAGGCAATCCTAAACAAATGTGTTTTTAATCTTGATTTAAAGGAACTCAGGTTTTCCGCACTTTTACAGTTTTCTGGGAGTTTGTTCCAGATAAGTGGAGCATGGGAACTAAATGCTGTTTCTCCTTGTTTCTTCTGTTCTGTCTCTCCTCGAGGTCGGTCGGTTTTTCTTCAGCTCTCCAGAGCTCCTTATCTGCTTTTACCCTGCCCCCATTCTCCTGCTATTTGCTTCGTCTTGTGTCTTTTGTGCCATTTCTTCATAGCAACCGAAAGCTCTAAGGCAATTATGGATCTCGTCAGCTGGTCTCTCAACGCTATTGATCAAATTTTTTCAACTGGAAAGCAAAGGACCGGGGAGCGTGCCTGTCCCGACGGAACTTTTTTTGCGGGATACATCTTGGACCCGTGGCAGAAATGGTCCACGGTGTGCCTCTCAATTCTTTCTGTTGAGGACGTCGAAGATGTCTACTTATTCGGATTTATGATACTTGGATTCCTCATTTTTGGCTTTGGAGGATATTTAATGTATCAACACCTTCAAAAGCTGCTGGCGGTAAATATGGCCCTGATGAGACTGCCAGTGGCAGTCGACGCGATCACGAGGTCGTTGAATGAACAAAACGGACGGCTTGATAAGCTGACCGCGGTTGTGGTACAGAGGTGAGATGGGATAAAACCTGGAAGTGTGAACGTTACTAGCCCATCGATTGGATTATTGGAATATTGGATCCTGGAGCCAGCGGCGAAAAGACTCTAAGGCTGACAGAAAAGTTGGTGTCAGCTTGTTCTCATAACAAATTCTGTTTTCTTCAAATCGGACTCCCCGCTATCAAATTCTCCCTGGTTGTTATGGCGACATCGCACAAATTCCCTGCTACCCCACATTCCTGCGGACATCTGTGGAGGAGTCAAGCCGGAGCGGCAGAGTGATAAGACTTTCCACCAAGGACACTTGCCTGCCGGAGGACGGCCTTCATGGACATACAGATTTCCACACAACATGCACCCAGACACACATATGCTCACAAATACAGATGACTTACCCGACAGAACTCAAATGTTTACCTTCTGCATATATGTGTCTCGTCATTGATTGTGCTTTTTGTGCAAATGAGGTTTTTTTGTCGGATGCTTCACATTTTGTGTGGAAACACAAATTGTGCAGCACCTGTCTTTTTTCTCTCCTCCACTAGCCCAGTGTAAATCTTTTTTCAACAGATCTCAAGGCAGCGCCTAGGGACCCCGTGTAAAGCGGGGTCTGGGGCAGTTTGGGGAACGCACCTCACGGCTAGCCCTCATGTAGCAGCGGCCGACTGTGTGTGTTCCTGGCAACGCAAGGCCTCAGTCAATCGTTCCCCCAAAATGTTTGTTAAGTGTATGTGATGGACGGTTGTACTGGAACTGAAATTTCGATTGTAATGCAAATTGCAGTTGACTAATAAAATTGATTGATTGATTGATTGATTGATTGATTGATTTAGTTCTGGTTCTAGGTATGCGGAGTAGGTTGGACCCAGACGACCTTAGTGGTCTGGATGGTTGATACACTGATAAGTCTGTGATGTATTTAGGTGCTAAGCCATTCAGGGATTTATAGACTAACAGGAGTATTTTAAAGTCTATTCTCTGAGATACAGGGAGCCAGTGTAAGGATTTTAGAACTGGGGTGATGTGCTCTACTTTCTTAGTGAGGACACGGGCAGCAGCGTTCTGTATCAGCTGCAGCTGTCTGATCCACTTTTTAGGCAGACCTGTGAAAACACCATTGCAGTAATCAATTCTACTAAATATAAACACATGGATTAGTTTTTCCAGATCCTGCTGAGACATTAGTCCTTTATTCCTGAAAATGTTCTTCGGGTGATAGAAGGTCGACCTAGTAATTGTCTTTAGATGCTTTTTGAGGTTCAGGTCTGAGTCCATCACTACTCCCAGATTTCAGACCTGATCAGTGGTTCCTAGCTGAAGCAGCTGAAGCTGTGTGCTAACTTTTGATCTCTCCTCTACTGGTCCAAATATTATTACTTCAGTTTTGTTTTTATTCAGTTAAAGAAAATTTTGGCACATCCATGCATTGATTTCTTCTAGGCATTTACGCATTGCCTGAACTGGTTCATAGTGACCTGGTGACATGGCGATGTAAAGCTGTGTGTCATCTGCATTGTTATGGTAGCTGATGTTGTCTTTTATGATCTGAGCTAGGGGGAGCATGTAGATATAGAACAGGAGGGGACCCAGGATGGATCCTCGGGGAACCCCACATGTAATTTTTGTTGTCTGGGATGTAAAGTTACCTAATGATACAAAAAAGTCCCTGTCCTTTAAGTAGGATTTAAACCAGTTGAGAGCTGTACCAGAAGACCGACTCAGTTTCCCAAGCGCCCTAACAAGATGGAGTGATCGACAGTATCGAATGCTGCACTGAGGTCCAATAGTACCAGCACTGTGGTTCTTCCACAGTCTATTTATATGGGTGTCATTAAACACC